>NC_079193.1:213692734-213992734 GCF_029499605.1 Hyla sarda | reverse complement strand
TCCAAAATTAGCAAAATTTGGGTTTTCATTGAAATTTCCTCCCTAAAAATTTATTTTTTTGCGTTCGCCATACATTTTATGGTAAAATGAGAGGTTTCATTACAAAGTACAATTGGTCATGGAAAAAACAAGCCCTTAAATGGGTCTGTAGATGGAAATATAAAAGAGTTATGGATTTTAGAAGGCGAGGAGGAGAAAACGAAAACGCAAAAATAAAATTGGCCTGGTCCTTAAGGTGAAAATGGGCTTGGTCATTAAGGGGTTAAGGACCCAGGGCGTACAGGTATGCCCTGATGCTCTGGTACTTAAGGACCCAGGGCATACCTGTACACCCGTGGGAATTTCTGTCCCCGCCATGCGATAGGCGGGGACTGGACCGGGATATCTGCTGATATCTTTCAGCAGGCACCCCGTGCAAACCCCTGGGCAGGTCCTGAGACCCCCCATGTCGTCGATTGCTGCAAATTTGCAGTAATTCCGGGTCAATCGGGTCTCTGGTGACCAAGTGACCCGGAAAAAAAGCAGGAGTGAGGTGGCATGGGTGCCATCTCACGATCACGTGATTGATCGGTCGGAACAACCGACCAATCACTGCCCTGCTGGGCGGTGATCATGGCGGTGATCGGGACAGGCAGAGGTCCCTTACCTGTCTGGAGGTCGGCGGGGGTCCCCTCAGGAGCGGCAGGAGCGGTGGCAACAGCGGCGGCAGTCCCAGCGGCAGGATACAGCAGGAGATGAGGCCTGTTTACCCCCTGCTGTTGCTTAGCAACAACTCTCAGCATGCACAGCCAAAGGGCATGCTGGGAGTTGTAGTTTTGCAACAGCTGGAGTTCCAAATACAACTCCCAGCATGCCCTTTGGTAGTCTGTGCGTGCTGGGGGTTTACTTATGCAACAGCTGGAGGCACATTTTTCGATGAAAAAGTGTGCACCCAGCTGTTGCATAACTACAACTCCCAGCATGCACAGACTACCAAAGGGAATGCTGGGAGTTGTAGCAGTGTGCCTCCAGCTGTTGTAAAACAACAACTCTCAGCATGCCTTTCAACTGTCAATGCATGCTGAGTGTTGCAGTTTTGCAACAGCTGGAGACACATTGATTGTGAAACAGAATTTGTGCCCAAACTCAGTGTTTCGCAACCAGTGGGCCTCCAGCTGTTGCAAAACTACAACTCACAGCATGCACTGAGAGACTGTACATGCTGGAAGTTCTAGTTTTGCAACAGCTGGAGGCACACTGGTTGCAAAACACTGCGTTAAGTAACAAACTCTGTGTTGTGCAGCCAATGTGCCTCCAGCTGTTGCATAACTACAACTCCTAGCATGTATGGTATGTCAGTGCATTCTGGGAGTTGTAGTTTTGCAACAGCTGGAGGTTTGCCCCCCCCCATGTGAATGTACAGGATACATTCACACTGGAGGGGGTTTACAGTGAGTTTTCTGCGTCAAGTTTGAGATGCGGCAAATTTTCTGCCGCAGCTCAAACTCCCAGCTCAAACTCACTGTAAAACCCCCACATGTGTGAATGTACACTACACCAAATAAAAAGTAAAACACTACATATACACATGCCCCTTACACAGTCCCCCCCCCCAATAAAAAAAAACAAAAAAAAAAAACGTCTTGTATGGCACAGCCTCCAGCTGTTGAAAAACAACTCCTAGTATTTCCGGACATCCACTGACTGTCAAGGCATGCTGGGAGTTTTGAAACAGCTGGAGGCACCGTGTTTGGGAAACTGCTGTACGGTTTTTTGTTGGTGGATGCAAATCCTCTAATGCACATGGTGCTCTTGCTTTGGAGCCCTGTCGTATTTCAAGGCAACAGTTTAGTGCCACAGATCTCTGTACTTGGGAGAAATTGCATTACAAACTTTGGGGGGCTTTTTCTCCTTTTACCCCTAGTGTAAAAAAAATCACATTTTTTACACTAACATGCTTATGTTGCCACATACTTTTAATTTTCACAAGCGGTAAAAGGAAAAAAAGACCACCACAATTTGTAATGCAATTTCCCCTGAGTAGAGAACCACCCCATATGTGGGTGTTAAATGCTCTTCGGGCGCACAACATGGCTCTGAAGTGAGAGCGCACCATGTACATTTGAGGTCTAAATTGGTGATTTGCACAGGGGTGGCTGATTTTACAGCGGTTGTGACATAAACGCAAAACAATAAATACCCACATGTGACTCCATTTTGGAAACTACACCCCTCACGGAATGTAACAAGGGGTATAGTAAACCTTAGCACCCCACAGGTGTTTGACGAATTTTCATTAAAGTTGGATGTGAAAATGAAAAAAAAAAATTTTTTTACTAAAATGCTGGTGTTACCCTATATTTTTCATTTTCACAAGGGAGAATAGGAAAAAAGACCCCCCAAATTTGAAGCCCCATTTCTTGTGAGTAAGTAAATACCTCATATGTGGATGTAAAGTGCTCTGCGGGCGAACTACAATGCTCAGAAGAGAAGGAGCGCCATTGGGCTTTTGGAGAGAGAATGTTTCCGAAATTGAAGGCCATGTGTGTTTACAAAGCTCCCATAGTGCTAGAACAGTGGACCCCCACATGTGACCCCATTTTGGAAACTACACCCCTCACAGAATTTAATAAGGGGTGCAGTGAGCATTTACACCCACAGATGTCTGACAGAGTTTTGGTACAGTGGTCCGTGAAAATGAAAAATGTAATTTTTAATTTGCTCAGCCCACTGTTCCAAAGATCTGTCAAACGCCAGTGTGGTGTAAATGATCACTGCACCCCTTATTAAATTCTTTGAGGGGTGTAGTTTCCAAAATGGGGTCACGTTTGGGGGGCTCCACTGTTCTGGCACCACGTGGGGCTTTGTAAACGCACATGGCCCCCGACTTCCATTCCAACCAAATTCCCTCTCCAAAAGTTCAATGGCGCTCCTTCTCTTCTGAGCATTGTAGTTCGCCCGCAGAGCACTTCCACAAATGGGGTTACAAATTTTGGGAGGCTTTTTCTCCTATTACCCCCCTTTTTTTCTGTTCTAGCACCATAGGGGCTTCCTAATTGCGACATGCCTCCCAAAAACCATTTCAGCTAAATTTTCTTTCCAAACGCCAAATGTCACTCTTCTCTCCTGAGCATTGTAGTGTGTCCGTTCTGCACTTGACATTCACACATGGGGTATTTCCATACTCAGAAGAGATGGGGTTACAAATAGTGGGGGGCATTTTCTCCTATCACCCCTTGTAAAAATTTTAAATTTGGGGGAAAACCAGCATTTTAGTGAATTTTTTTTTTCCGTTTACACATCCGACTTTAACGAAAAGTCGTCAAACACCTGTGGGGTGTTAAGGCTCACTTTACCCCTTGTTACATTCCTTGAGGGGTGTAGTTTCCAAATTAGTATGCCATGTTGTTTTTTTTTGTTGTTTTTTTTGCTGTTCTGGAACCATATGGGCATCCTAAATGTGACATGCCCCCCAAAAACCATTTCGGAAAAACTAACTCTACAAAATCCCATTGTTGCTCCTTCCCTTCTGAGCCCTCTACTTCGCCCGCCGAACACTTTACATAGACATATGAGGTATGTGCTTACTCGAGAGAAATTGGGTTACAAATTTTGGGGGGCTTTTTTTCATTTTACCCCTTGTAAAAATGTAAAATTTGGGGGAAAACCAGCATTTTAGTGAAAAAAAATGTTCATTTACACATCACATCCGACTTTAATGAAAAGTCGTCAAACACCTGTGGGGTGTTAAGGCTCACTTTACTCCTTGTTACGTTCCTTGAGGGGTGTAGTTTCCAAAATAGTATGCCATGTTGTTTTTTTTTTGTTTTTTTTTGTTTCTGTTCTGGCTCCATATAGGCATCCTAAATGTGACATGCCCCCCAAAAACCATTTCAGAAAAACTCACTCTCCAAAATCCCATTGTTGCTCCTTCCCTTCTGAGCCCTCTACTGCGCCCGCCGAACACTTTACATCTACATATGAGGTACTTCCTTACTCGAGAGAAATTGGGTTACAAATTTTGGGGGCCTTTTTCTCCTTTTACCCATTGTAAAATTTTAAAAACTGGGTCTACAAGAACATTCGAGTGTAAAAAATTAAGATTTTTTATTTTCTCCTTCACTTTGCTGCTATTCCTGTGAAACACCTAAAGGGTTAACACACTTTCTGAATGTCATTTTGAATACTGTGAGGGGTGCAGTTTTTATAATGGGGTCATTTATGGGGTATTTCTAATATGAAGGCCCTTCAAATCCACTTCAAAACTGAACTGGTCTCTGAAAAATTCCGATTTTGAAAATTTTGTGGAAAATTGCTGCTGAACTTTGAAACCCTCTGACATCTTCCAAAAGTAAAAACATGTCAAGTTTATGATGAAAATATAAAGTTGACATATTGCATATATGAATCAATATATCATTTATTTGTTATGTCTATTTTCCTTATGAGCAGAGAGTTTCAAGCTAAATTTTAAAATTTTTGATAAAATTTGGGAATTTTTCACCAAGAAATGATGCAAGTATCGACAAAAATTTACCACTGACATAAAGTAGAATAAATTAATTCGGGTAGAAAACAGACATGGTGCACATCTGCAATCTTGTATAATGATCTGATTGCTTCTCAGCATAATATCAAAAACTAACAGGTTGTTAGTATACATTTTTGATCAAAAAGTACAAGCCCACTCGCCACGTCAAGGCCACCTATTTAGAGTGGGTCCCTAACGTCCCTAGCATAAAATGGCGTAGCACTGGGCGGCGACCACCACCTCCGCAACACCAGTGCCCACGGGGGGGAAACGACCCACTGGCAGAGCAGCCCCAATGCCACTCAAACCAGTCTATGGGTCGCACCTCCCCGCAGACACGGCGCTACGGCAGCAACAGATGACGCACAGCACCACACCAGTGTGAACAACGTGTAATAGCTCACTTACCAAGCTCTCCCAGTCAGACTGGGAGGCTGCTAGGAAAGAAATGGCCCTTGTGTAGCTAACTACTACTTATATAGGGTTGGGCTGTGGGGGTGGGGAAGAGTGCAGCACATGTTCAAACAAAAAAAAGGAGGGGATAGAAAACACAGTGTGAATTCGGGTAGAAAACAGACATGGTGCACATCTACAATCTTGCATAATGATCTGATTGCTTCTCAGCATAATATCAAAAACTCCAGGTTGTTAGTATACATTTTTGATCAAAAAGTACAAGCCCACTCGCCACGTCAAGGCCACCTATTTAGAGTGGGTCCCTAACGTCCCTAGCATAAAATGGCGCAGCACTGGGCGGCGACCACCACCGCCGCCACACCAGTGCCCACGGGGGGAAACGACCCACTGGCAGAGCAGCCCCAATGCCACTCAAACCAGTCTATGGGTCGCACCTCCCCACAGACACGGCGCCACGGCAACAACGGACGCCGCACAGCACCACACCAGTGTGAACAAAGTGTAATAGCTCACTTACCAAGCTCTCCCAGTCAGACTAGGAGGCTGCTAGGAAAGAAATGGCCCTTGTGTAGCTAACTACTTCTTATAAAGTAGAATAAGTCACGAAAAAACATTCTCGGAATAAGAAGGAAAAGTACAAGCATCCAAGAGTTATTAACCTCTTAAGGACCAATGACGTTGTGGAACGTCATGGCACCCTGGGCTTTAAGGACCAATGACGTTCCACAAAGTCATGGCGTTTTCCGGTCCATGCCGCTCACCAGGCAGAGATCGGAACCGGATGCCTGCTGAAATGCTTCAGCAGGCATCCAGGGCAAACGCCAAGGGGGGCCATGTAGGCCCCCCATGTCGGCGATCGCCGCAAATCGCAAGGGAAATTGCCCTTGCGATCTGCGGCAATACCGGGCTGATCGAGTCTCTGGGACCCGAACGCCCGGTAATTTTGCATGATCCCGGCTGTCACAGACAGCCAGGACATTGCTAAAGTATAGGAGTGAGGTGGCAAGCCTGCCCCCTCCTCCTATCCCCTGCGATCCGTCGGTTAGTTAACCGACCAATCGCAGGGGGGGGGGGGGGGGGTGGGGGGCGGTTACTTCCTCCCACCCTGCCCGGCCCCTGGAAGTCCGGAGAGGACGGGAGGAAGACCGGAGGACGCAGCGGGGGACGGGGGAGTACTTACCTCGTCCCTGAAGACCCGGATCCCGGCGATTAAGACGGCGGCGGTGACAGGTGAGTTCCTATTCAGCAGCGGTCGGGCCCTTTACAGCAATGCACGTTGCCGTAAAGCGACATGCATTGCTGTATTGGAACCCTGTATACTACAACTCCCAGCATGCCCAGACAGCCCTTGGCGTCTGGGCATGCTGGGAGTTGCAGTTTTGCAACATCTGGAGGTCCGCAGTTTTGGGACCACTGTGCCCTTCCAGATGTTGCAAAACTACACATCCTCAGCATGCCCTTACTGTCCAGGAATGCTGAGAGTTGTAGTTCTGTAACATCTGGACCTTCAGATGTTGCAGAACTACAACTCCCAGCATGCCTGGACAGTTTTGGGAACCACTGTATTAGTGGTCTGCAAACTGTAGTCCTCCAGATGTTGCAAAACTACAACTCCAAGCATGCTGGAAGTTGTAGTTCGGCAACATCTGGCTCTAAAGATGTTGCCGAACTACTACTTCCAGCATGCCTGAGAATGTTTGGGAGTTGTGGTTTTGCAACAACTGGAGGCACACTGGTTGGGAAACATTGTCTGTTTCCTAACTCAGTGTTTCCCAACCCGTGTGCCTCCAGCTGTTGCAAAACTATAACTACCAGCATGCACTGATAGACTGTGCATGCTGGGAGTTGTAGTTTTGCAACAGCTGGAGGTTCCCCCCCCTGTGAATGTACAGGGTACATTCACATGGGTAGGGGGCTTACAGTGAGCATCAGTCTGCAAGTTTGTGATGCAACAAATTTTGCGCGGCAGCTCAAACTCGCAGCGGGAAACTCGCTGTAACCCCTACACTACACTACACTAACACAAAATAAAATAAAAAGTAAAAAACACTACATATACACATACCCCTACACAGCCCCCCTCCCCTCACCAATAAAAATGAAAAACGTCTGGTACGCCACTGTTTTCAAAATGGAGCCTCCAGCTGTTGCAAAACAACAACTCCCAGTATTGCCGGACAGCCGTTGACTGTCCAGGCATGCTGGGAGTTTTGCAACAGCTGGAGGCACCCTGTTTGGGAATCACTGGCGTAGAATACCCCTATGTCCACCCCTATGCAAATCCCTAATTCAGGCCTCAAATGCGCATGGCGCTCTCACTTTGGAGCCCTGTCGTATTTCAAGGCAACAGTTTAGGGTCACATATGGGGTATCGCCGTACTCGGGAGAAATTGCCTAACAAATTTTGGGGGGCTTTTTCTCCTTTCACCCCTTATGAAAAGGTGAAGTTGGGGTCTACACCAGCATGTTAGTGTAAAAAAATAATTTTTTTACACTAACATGCTGGTGTTGCCCCATACTTTTCATTTTGACAAGAGGTAAAAGGGAAGAACGCCCCCCAAAATTTGTAATGCAATTTCTCCCGACTACGGAGATACCCCATATGTGGGAGCAAAGTGCTCTGGGGGCGCACAACAAGGCTCAGAAGGGAGAGTGCAAAACTGCTGTAACAATCAGCCACCCCTGTGCAAATCACCTCAAATGTGCCATGTACATTTGAGGTGATTTGCACAGGGGTGGCTGATTGTTACAGCGGTTTTGACAAACGCAAAAAAAAATAAAACCCCACATATGACCCCATTTCGGAAACTACATCCCTCACGTAATGTAATGAGGGGTGCAGTGAGAATTTACACCCCACTGGTGTCTGACAGATCTTTGGAACAGTGGGCTGTGCAAATAAAAAATTTTGTACAGCCCACTGTTCCAAAGATCTGACAGACACCAGTGGGGGGTAAATGCTTACTGTACACCTTGTTACGTTCCCCAAGGGGTCTAGTTTCCAAAATGGTATGCCATGTGGGGGTTATTTTGCTGTCCTGGCACCATAGGGGCTTCCTAAATGCGACATGCCCCCGAGCAAAATTTGCTCTCAAAAAGCCAAATATGACTCCTTCTCTTCTGAGCATTGTAGTTCGCCCATACTGCACTTCAGGTCAACTTATGGGGTACCTCCATACTCAGAAGAGATGGGGTTACAAATTTTGGGGGGTATTTTCTGCTATTAATACTTGCAAAAATGTGAAATTTGGGGGGTAATCACACATTTTAGTGAAAAATATTTTTTTTTTTACGTATGCAAAAGTCGTGAAACCCCTGTGGGGTATTAAGGCTCACTTTATTCCTTGTTATGTTCCTCAAGGGGACTAGTTTCCAAAATGGTATGCCATGTGGGTATTTTTTGCTGTCCTGGCACCCTAGGGGCTTCCTAATGCGACATGCCCCCGAGCAAAATTTGCTCTCAAAAAGCCAAATATCACTCCTTCTCTTCTGAGCATTGTAGTTCGCCCGTAGTGCACTTCAGGTCAACTTATGGGGTACCTCCATACTCAGAAGAGATGGGGTTACAAATTTTGGGGGGTATTTTCTGCTATTAACCCTTGCATAAATGTGAAATTTGGGGGGAAACACACATTTTAGTGAATTTTTTTAACATTTTTTTACATATGCAAAAGTCGTGAAACACCTGTGGGGTATTAAGGCTCACTTTATTCCTTGTTACGTTCCTCAAGGGGTCTAGTTTCCAAAATGGAATGCCATGTGTTTTTTTCCCTGTTCTGGCACCATAGGGGCTTCCTAAATGCAACATGCCCCCCAAAAACCTTTTCAGAAAAACTTACTCTCCAAAATCCCCTTGTCGCTCCTTCGCTTCTGAGCCCTCTACTGCGCCCGCCGAACAATTTACATATGAGGTATGTGCTTACTCAAGGGAATAAATATAAGTATACATTTTCTCCTTTTACCCCTTGTAAAAATTCAAAAATTGGGTCTACAAGAACATGCAAGTGTAAGAAATGAAGATTGTGAATTTTCTCCTTCACTTTGCTGCTATTCCTGTGAAACACCTAAAGGGTTAAAATGCTGACTGAATGTCATTTTGAATACTTTGGGGGGTGCAGTTTTTATAATGGGGTCATTTGTGGGGTATTTCTAAGATGAATCCACTTCAAACCTGAACTGGTCCCTGAAAAATTGTGATTTTAGAAATTTTGTGAAAAATTGGAAAATTGCTGCTGAACTTTGAAGCTCTCTGGTGTCTTCCAAAAGTAAACACTTGTCAATTTTATGATGCATACATAAAGTGGACATATTGTATATGTGAATTAAAAAAAATTGTTTGGAATATTCATTTTCCTTACAAGCAGAGAGCTTCAAAGTTAGAAAAATGCAAAATTTTCAACTTTTTCATCTAATTTTGGAATTTTTCACTAAGAAACGATGCAAGTATCGACAAAATTTTACTGATAACATAAAGTAGAATATGTCATGAAAAAACAATCTCGGAATCAGAATGATAGGTAAAAGCATCCTAGAGTTATTAATGCTTAAAATGACAGTGGTCAGATGTTCAAAAAACGCTCTGGTCCTAAGGTGTAAAATGGCATGGTCCTTAAGGGGTTAATGCTGAAAGTGACATTGGTCAGATGTGCAAAAATGCCCGGGTCCTTAAAGAGTAGATCCCACCATCCTATTTTTTTTTTCTGTCCCTGCCTATTGCCTATCTATCCCTAACCCCCTCCCTGCTTTTAATTTTTATTTTTACTATATTAAAAATGCCTTTTGTCTGCCTGGCAGTGTGCTCACTACCAGGCAGACTTCCCCAGCAGGCACCATGTCACTGATGCCTGCTGGTGGGGACTTCCGCCCTTAGTTCATCTACACAGGGTGCCTCCAGCTGTTTCACCACTACAACTCCCAGCTTGCCCTGACATCTATTGGCTGTCAGGGCATGCTGGGAGTTATAGTATTGAAAACGCTGGAGGCACCCTGTGTAGATAAACTATTAGTTAGTTACAAGCGGCACTGCAACGCTACGGCGCTAGCCCGTCCCCCCCGCTACGGCGCTAGCCAGTTCCCTCCTCCCCCTCTGCCCCGCATACCCCATTCCCTCATTACACTTGCAGTTACTGCAGAGTCCGGCAGCGGGCGGGCAGGGACAGTGGCAGCGACGAGGTGGCGATGTGCGGGAGGAGTGGCCTCCCGGCCAGTGGCCAGGGAGCCAATGCGCTGGCTCCCGCCTGTCTGATTGACAGGCAGGGAGCGAGTGCAGCCTAACTGAAAAAGGTCTGATTGCCACTCCAAAATCAGTCCTTTTTCAGGCGTGACGTCATGCCAGGCTGCAGCCGGCCACTAGGAGGGTGACCCCTAGTGGCCGGTTTTTAAATGTAAATTAAACCTTTTTAATGAAAATAAAATAAAAATAAAAGTATATTAGAGATATGTTGTAGTACATAAGTACTACAACATATCAAAAAATAAAGTTGGTGACAGTACCCATTTAAGGTGAAAATGGGCTGGGACCTTAAGGGGTTAATAGCATTGTGAGTTGGCATAATGTATTTGATTGTGTGATTCACGCATTGTGTTAGAGGCCTTCCCTGCTTCTTCTATTAGCCATTATGAATTTACATGGGAGCATTGCCAGTCTAGTTGCAGCATTCCTGACACTTGGCTTGTGCATGGCAATTGTATTATTGAGAGAAGTTGCTTAACCTTGGAAGCCCATTGTAATAAAGCTTATACACATATCTTGTACTAAAGTTACTTTCAAATGCAGTTTGGAATACTATTAAGTAATCCAATAGAGCAGTGTTTCCCAACCAGGGTGCCTCCAGCTGTTGCAAAACTACAACTTCCAGCATGCCCGGAAAGCCTTCAGCTGGGAGACACTGTAATAGCAATCCTGACTGCCGCAGAAGATTTGAATAGATATCCTGCCACCAGAGTATACTGCTATGCAGTAACACTTTAAAGAAGTTTAAAAAATGAATAATTTTTTTTTTGTGTATGGCATATATTACATGACAGGTACGCTTAGAAATTTGCAAAAAAATTTAATTTTAAAAGTTTAACCCCTTAAGGACGCAGGGTTTTTTCGTTTTTGCATTTTCATTTTTTCCTCATCACTTTCTAAAAATCATAACGCTTTCAATTTTGCACATAAAATTCCATATGATGGCTTATTTTTTGCGCCACCAGTTCTACTTTGCAGTGACATTAGTCATTTTACCCAAAAATTCATGGCAAAATGGAAAAAAAATTCATTGTGCTACAAAATTGAAGAAAAAATGTCATTTTGTAAATTTTGGGGGCTTCCGTTTCAACGCAGTGCATTTTTTGGTAAAAATAACACCTTATTTTTATTCTGTAGGTCCATGCGATTAAATTGATACCCTACTTATATAGGTTGGATATTGTTGTACTTCAGAAAAAAAATCATAACTACATGCAGGAAAATTTATATGTTAAAAATTCTCATCTTCTAACCCCATTTAACCTTTTTTTCTCCGCGTACGGGCCGGTATGAGGACTCATGTTTTGCGCCGTGTACTGAAGTTTTTATCGGTACCATTTTTGTATTGATTGGACTTTTTGATCACTTTTTATTAATTTTTTCATGATATAAAAAGTTACCAAAAATACACAATTTTGGACTTTGGAATTTTTTTTTGCGCGCACGACATTGGCCGTGCGATTTAATTAACGATATATTTTCATAGTTGGGAAATTTTCGCATGCAGTGATACCACATATGTTTATTTTTATTTACACAGTTTTTTTTATGGGAAAAGGGGGTTGATTCAAACTTTTATTAGGGAAAGGGTTAAATGACCTTTGTTAACTTTTTTTTTTCACTTTTTTTTGCAGTGCTATAGCTCCCATAGGGACCTATAACACTGCACACACTGATCTCCTATGCTGATCCCTGCAAAGCCATAGCTTTGCACGGATCAGTCAGAAAGGCGCTTGATTGCTCCAGCCTGTAGCTCAGGCTTGGAGCAATCAATCGACGATGGGACGCCGCAGAGTCAGGTAAGGAGACCTGCGTCCCAGCTGATCAGAACATCGCGATTTTATCGCGATGTCCCGATCAGCCCGACTGAGCTGCTGGGAAGCGTTTACTTTCATTTTCAGACGCGGCGGTCAACTTGGATCGCCGCGTCTGAAGGGTTAAGAGCGTGCGGCACAACGATCGATGCCGCGCGCTGTTAGCCCAGGGTCCCGGCTGTGATTAGCAGCTGGGACCGACCGGGTGTGATGCGCGGTCACGGCGTGACCCCGTTTTAAACACCGGGATCGGGCATAGGGCGTAAGGTCCCTACGTCCTTAAGGACTTAAAAAAGGGCGCTTCTCATAATTATGTATTGAAATGCCCACATAATGATTCTGGACTGTCAATCATTCTGGACTGTTAATTTAAATTGAAAATTTATGGTAGCTAGTGCTTCTATAAAAAATTTTAGGCCCAGACCAAGCAGCATCAGTAAACCATAAATTAGCTGAATGACACATCCTGGATTTGACTGAAGCATGAGGAGACCATATAATGTCTGAATGGAACAATCTGGAGTTGGCAGAAGCATGAAGAGACCATTGAAATTTAAGATTTTTAAATAGAAATGTAAGATTTTTAAATTGAAATTGAGGATTATGAAACTGGCCCAAGTCCAGCAGCATCAGTAAACCATATATTGGCTGAAAGACACAGCCTGGAGGTGGCTAAAGCATGAGGATACCATATAGTGGCTGAATGACACAGCCTGGAGTTGGTTGAAGCATGAGAAGACCATATAGTGGCTGAATGACAGAGCGTGGAGGTGTTGTCAGTATGAGGAGACCATATAGTTGCTGAATGAAACAGCCTGGAGCTGGCAGCAGCATGAGTAGACACTAGGGCTTCACAATCCCTACGATTAAATGATGAATTTTCAAATTAAAATTGAAGATTTATGGTAGCTAGTGCTACCATAAAAATTTTAATGGCCCAGGCCCAGGCTCAGCAGCATCAGTAAACCATATATTGGCTGAATGACACAGCCTGGAGGTGACTGAAGCATGAGGAAACCATATAGTGGATGAATGATACAGCCTGGAGTTGACTGAAGCATGAGGAGACCATATAGTGGCTGAATTGCACAGGCTGGAGTTGTCTTAAGCATGAGGAGACTGTATAGTGGCTGAATGAGACAGCCTGGAGGTGGAAGCAACAGCATCAGGAGCAATGAAAGTGATCCTAATGCAGAGGAATTTCTGAAACTGGGGACCAGCACCTTAATTATAAACTGAACTTGAGAGCAGTAAAGTCCCGCACTGCTGTCCAAAAAGCCAACTCCCACTAGGATGAACGCTCACAGTCATACAGTCTGGGAGATGTCCCATGGGTGCACTCCAAATGTATCAAGCAAAAACGGTAGATTAAAGAGGTGAAAGGATGCACTCATCCGAGGTAATTGATAGCAGAATACTTTATTCCCATAGGGTGAGAATGTACAGCAGGTAGACGCAGATGAGCGCACTTTCTTGGGCTGACAATTAAAATAGTACACTACTTAGATGTAGGTATGTGGTATGCATTTATGAGGGCAGAAAAATGCACTACAGTACGCTTAATAAATGTATTGGAGTAAAACCCCAGCTGGTGATTTCTTTTGGCTGTTCTTTCACAGTATGTAGGCCCTTGACAGATTAACAGGCACAAAATAGTACACCACTTAGATGTAGATATGTGGTATGCACTTATGAGGGCAGAAAAATGCGCTACTGTACACTTCAAAAATTATTTGAGTAAAACACCAGCCGGTGATTACATTTGTCTGTCCTTTCACAGTATGTAGGCCCTTGACAGATTAACAGGTACAAAATAGTACACCACTTAGATGTAGGTATGTGGTATGCACTTATGAGGGCAGAAAAATGCGGTACAGTACGCTTAAAAAAAACATATTTTAGTAAAACACCAGCCGGTGATTACTTTTGCCTGGACATTCACAGTATCTAGGCCCTTGACAGATTAACAGCTACAGAATAGTACACTACTTAGATGTAGGTATGAGGTATGCACTTATGAGGGCAGAAAAATGTGATACAAAAAAATATATTTTTGCACAACACCAGCAGAACACAATAGTGCTGCAGCACAAAAAAGATGTGTACTAAACACAAAATTGCACTCCGTCAGAGACTATTAGAAATGGACTGCTGGGTATTATACCATCTGCAGACTTGTATAACCAGCAGATGATTTGTCGTGGAACAAAGACACTGAATTGCGCAGAAAAATTATTCCTGCCTCCTCTGCTAAGGTTTATGAAGTTGAGGCAGCTTGTTGAAATATATGAGGCAGCACACAGCTCTCTTTCCCTCTCTGTAATACAATGCTGAAAAAAGTGACTGGGAGGTTAATGGCTACAGTAAAAATCCTTTTCAGTGAAAAAGACACTGCTCTCTGTCCACCAGAACGCTGATGTGACTAGGATGTGAAATACTGCTTCAACAAGCTTTTCTGTGTAACACACACACGTACAGCGATGTCGTCCTATCTCTATGCAGTGTAATGAATGATATGACGAGACGCAAAATGGCCGTCTAATATATAGGGGCTGTGATATCACAGGGGTGATTGGCTGCTGATAGGCTGCATCCTGCATGTGATTCTGGGTCATCCTGCCTACTTCCCTTCCCGCCTTGCCTTCCCAGCGTTCCTTGCCCCATTTACTGACATGTGGATCCACCATTTTAGATGTCCTGGAGCCTGGACCGCAGTAAATAGAGTTTAATTAAGCGATTTGTGCGATACAATCACGGCGATATTCACATTCGTTGCGAACTGAATATTTCATGAAATTTGTAATGAATTTGGGTTTGTCAGCTTTGATTCGCTCATCTCTAGTTATATTCTTTGTTAAAGTTTATAGCAACTGTAATGTGATATTATTATTATCATTATTATTATTAATAATAAATAATAATAATCCTGAAAGTCACCTAGATTCAAACATGCTTTCCCAAAGAGTCATCCTTCACAGTAAGTGGGAATATTGAATTCTTGCCAATTACTGTCATGTCTCATACAGCTATAGAAAACTTGTTTCTACATATGGGAACTTCTCAGAATACTCCACCCACATTGCATAAGAAGTTGTTATTAAATGCTGTACTTAAAACTGCTGAGAAGACGAGTGCAGTTTCTCTGTGCTTGGAGCTCCAGAATGGATAGCTCACCTTAGCTCTCACTGCTTGAACTAAAACAAGACATTACAGGTTAGCTTTACTTTCTTATTTTGGGATTTATCAATAGCATTGAGAATAATTTCAATTGCACACAATTTAAATTTTAATGAAATATATGTATGCAAAAAGAATCTTTAGATCTTTGTGAGTTAGCCAGGGGAAGGTCAGTGGGTGGAAGGGTAGGGACTAACTGTATGTACGAAAACAGGGCTTAGAATGACTAAAATTAATAATGATAAAGTCAACTGGTAAGCAAAGTATTCACAGCTTTCAGACTAAAAGTAACATTTATTCTCACCTTAAAACCTATATACCTTTAAATATGCCAACAAACATAAGTAGTGACCAACACTGTAGCAAATCAGACCTTGCCCTCTCACTATGGGAAACTAGGAAGATATACCTGATTCTCCAGTCCAAACCCAGGCAAATAATGATTCCATCAGGTTATTTAGGTAATTGGTCTAAAATCTTCCCCACTGTAAATAAATGCAAACTAAATTAGCAACTGGATGTATTTTTTCTTATTACATATTATCCAGGGCCTATCTTTAATAATTTTTTTAAGAACAACAAATTGTTCTTCTACCACGTAAAGTGAACCAGCGCCAACAATGTGCATGTAACATTAGCAAACTTTAGCTTGTTGCATAAAGAGGGGGAAAAAAAGCAAACGGTGGTGCTCTGCTTGGGAACCAATCCTTTTGGATGTGTAACCAGTGTATGAGAAGAAAAATACAGGGTGGGCCATTTATATGGATACACCTTAATAAAATGGGAATGCTTGGTGATATTAACTTCCTGTTTGTGGCACATTAGTATATGTGAGGGGGGAAACTTTTCAAGATGGGTGGTGACCATGACGGCCATTTTGAAGTTGGCCATTTTGAATCCAACTTTTGTTTTTTCAATAGGAAGAGGGTCATGTGACACATCAAACTCATTGGGAATTTCTCAAGAAAAACAATGATGTGCTTGGTTTTAACGTAACTTTATTCTTTCATGAGTTATTCACAAGTTTCTGACCACTTATAAAATGTGTTGAATGTGCTGCCCATTGTGTTGGATTGTCAATACAACCCTCTTCTCCCACTCTTCACACACTGATAGCAACACCGCAGGAGAAATGCTAGCACAGGCTTCCAGTATCCATAGTTTCATGGTGCTGCACATCTCGTATCTTCACAGCATAGACAATTTCCTTCAGATGACCCCAAAGATAAAAGTCTAAGGGGGTTAGATTGGGAGACCTTGGGGGCCATTCAACTGGATATGCAAAATTGCTACATGATGATGTGTTTCCCTCTTTATGCACTGAAGCTGGCATGTTCCCTGAGTTTTTCCAGCAAGATGGTGCACCACCACATTATGGGTGTCAGGTCCCAGCATTCCTAGATGAACAGTTTCCTGGAAAGTGGATTGGTCATTGTGGGCCAGTTGAATGGCCCCCAAGGTCTCCCGATCTGACCCCTTAGACTTTTATCTTTGGGGTCATCTGAAGGCAATTGTCTATGCTGTGAAGATACGAGATGTGCAGCACCTGAAACTACTGATACTGGAAACCTGTGCTAGCATTTCTCCTGCGGTGTTGCTATCAGTGTGTGAAGAGTGGGAGAAGAGGGTTGCATTGACAATCCAACACAATGGGCAGAACATTGAACACATTTTATAAGTGGTCATAAACTTGTAAATAACTCATGAAAGAATAAAGTTACTTTAAAACCAAGCACATTATTGTTTTTCTTGTGAAATTCCCAATAAGTTTGATGTGTCACATGATCCTCTTCCGCCATGGTCATCACCCATCTTGAAAAGTGTCCCCCCTCCCATATACTAATGTGCCACAAACAGGAAGTTAATATCACCAACTATTCCCATTTTATTAAGGGGTATCCATATAAATGGCCCACCCATTATTTGTGTTCCTCACTATTCTAAAATTTAAAATGATTTTTTAAATGTTTTTCAATTGAAGTTCCATTAAAGGAAAATGGTCATCCTGTTTATCCACACTACACCAAATACACTGGGTTATAGTGTGGTTGAACAGGAGACCGATGAGGGGTCACTGACTATGATATGTTCCTTCGGTCTGTAGATATGTCCCTCCGAAGATCTGCTTTTATCTTCCCTTAATTTGAATATTCATTGTCGCTGGTCATATGAGCACTGCTCTGACTGAGCGCTCACATGACCAGCAACAATGAAAATTCTAATTGAGCTGGTGAGTCCGCCTCCAATGCACAATTTAGAGAAGACAACTCCCTCATCAGTCTCCTGTAGCTTTCTAATTCAACGTGTCATGCCTTGACGTGCTCCATGCATTCTCTATGGGAGCACCAGAGGTACCCGAGTGCAGCGCTCATAGAGAATGCATAAAGTGCATACTGACTCACTGTTCCATGCACAGGGAGAAACTGATCCTCTAAAGATCATGTTGTGGGTAGGGGATATGTTTTGAAGTTTTGGATTACCCCTTAAATAATAATAAACCATTTTGTAAATTTTGTGTGTGGAACTATATTTCTCTGTGGTTGGAGACGCTAAACAAATCAACAGCATGTGCAGTTAGAACCTGCAGTCATGTCTTACTCCTTCTTTAGATCTTTGCATTTTCTGCTGTCTTTAAGCAATCAAGAAGGGGTGAAAATGGAAGGGAGTTAAAAAAAATAATAATAATACAGCAGTCACAAAACAGTAGGACATTTAAAAAAAAAAAAAAGAAAAAGGCCCAGAAATTAAAACCAATTCTTAGACTAGACAGTCTAAGAATTTTTAGATTATGTCAAATGCTGGGTAAACGTATTTAAAAAAGAATCTAAAAGTACAAATAAATGTGTAATTGGAGGAACAGGAATGTGAAATCCTAATCTACAACGACAGCCCTCTCCCTACCTACTTGGAGTACCTGCTCTAATGGATGGTGTCCCCAACTGAGTGATGATCCATTTCTTAAAAAATTAACTTGACCTAACAGAAGGGAATAATAGTCTAGGTAGCCAGGTCAGTACTTGGAGGGAACATTGCGGTAGAATCGCCAGAGGATGAACAGTGTAAGGCTATGTTCACACTTTCCTCAGACTGTAATGCGCCATCTCATAGAGAGTAATGCATTTCATGCAGAGTCTGCAGAAAGACTTTCTTTCTGCGGACGCGGAATTCGGAATTTCCATGCCAGAAAACCTCTGGCAGGGAAATTCCAACGTGTGCACAGCACAGCAGAATCCTGTTGAATTCAACGGGACTCTGCTGCAGTGGAATCTCCATGCAGAATTCCAATGTGGAATTCCACACAGAAATTCAGAGGTGTGAACTAGCCTAACAGTCCAAGGTCCAGAGTCAGGTCATGCAGTAGCAAAATTGGCAAACAGTGGTTGTCCGGATCAATTCGAGATCCATAACTAGGAGAGTATTTCAGTGTCCAAATCATAAAACAGAAATCAAAATCCAAGAAACAAAGCAGGAGATCAGGTTAACATTGAATGAACAAAGAAGCACAGGGATGGTAAGGTTGTCATGGCGCAGTTAAAGGCACCTTTTTCTAGCCGGTGTCCCATTTAAATAGCCCAGTCTGAAAAACTATTGGATGCAGGAACCGATGAAAAGCTGATGAAATGGCACAAGAGAGTGATAAAATGGCACAAGGGGATAGTGAAATGGCATCTCTAAAAGCTGTGACAAAATGTTTGCGGGAGCAGGCAGGATTGGACACAAATGTTTCGGAAGCAGGCAGGTGGGCGAAATTATGCTACAATTCTAAAATAACTTCAATAGCAAACCTGTCCCAATGTGCATTTTATTTTAGATAAACTGAAGCAAAAGGTTGGTTGCAATGATGTGCATACCCCATACACAAAGTTTTTTTCTTTTAAAATAAACTTTACACTAAAGTATAGACATAAGAACATTTTCTAAAGTTCATTTTAAATAAAAGTGTAAAGTCCAATTGTGCTTAAATGCTTCTGATATATGAATGTTTTTAATTCCTTTATATCTTTAAACACAGATTTTAAAGACACACCAATAAAAAAAAAGAATGAATAACTCAACTACAAATGTCCCGGACCAAAATATTACTGAAGATCAATATGGTGGCGATCCAGGAAATGCCTACCTGATTTTGACTATTGTTGCTGCCATTGCTTTAGGTATCTGCTTGATTGGCTTGGTAGGAAACATAATAGTTTTTTGGTATCTTTGCTTCAAGATCAAGAAGAACAAGTATACTATTTACATTATCAACCTGTCAGTGGCCGACTTCATCTATCTATTATTCAGCATACCTGTACTAATACTATACATTAATTCATTAACAAATCAAAATCCAGATTTTGAAGGGAAAGATTCAGTTTTTTTATTTTTGGAAATATTTTGTGATTGTGCACAATATTCAGGAATGTTCATCCTCACAGCCATCAGTCTGGAAAGGTGCCTCTCTGTCCATTTTCCCTTTTGGTACCAATGCCGTCGGCCTCAGAACTTGTCTACTGTTGTCTGTGTTATACTTTGGATCATGGGATGCTCAGAGAGTCTCATAGAGAACTTGGTGTGTCCACAAGAAGCTTTTGTCATACAGACTACACAATGTACAGCAGTTCAGATCATGGTTTTTGGTTTATCCATTGTTATCTGCTTACCCATCATGGTTATTTCCAGTCTCACCTTGCTCATCAAAATAAGGAGGACCTTTAGCGAGCAGTATCCAAAAAAGCTTTATATTGTTATTATCATTGCAGTGTGTGTATTTATTATTTCTGTCATTCCAATCAATTTTGTTTGGTTTTTATTGTATTTTCAACTGATACAATCAGATATAGCAATAGTCGGATTTTATTTTGCCAGTTCATTTTGTTTAGTGTTAAACTCTATGATTGACCCATATATTTACTTCATTGTTGGGAAAAAATGGAAGCAGAAGACGAAGCATTCTATCCAGGAGGCCCTTGAACGAGCCTTCAGATCAGAAGATGATGAAAATGATGATTCAAAAACTAACAAACCGAGTAACATATCAAGCCAAACCAATCTTGCAAGTACATTCTAAGAATCGGACTGCACTGTAATAACAATTCAATGTACAGACTTGGACAAGCATGGATTAGGCTAAAAAAGAAAATGTCAATATGCTGTGTATAGTAATTTTATCAGGGGAAACAGTGCACGTAAGCTTACAGCACACAAGGTTGTTGAAGGATGTCACTAACTGTACGGGCAAAAAAGTACTTTGTTCTATACATATCTATGTATGTAAATGTAATGTTTATGTAAATAAAAGTTATGTTAGCTGAATATTATTTTTAGTTGATAAACAACTTGGCTCTTCTTTCAATGGGTCATTTCAATGTAATGGTTGATTTCTACTGTGATTTTGCTGCAGTCAGAATGGAAAGAACTACACAGCAGAGAGCACTGTAGTCAGAATGGAAAGAACTACACAGCTTCCTCTGCAGCATCCAGCAGCTAAGTACTGGAAGGTTTAATTTTTTTTAAATAGGAGTAATTTACAAATCTGTTTAACTTTCCAGCACCAGTTGATTTGTAAATGTTTTTCCATCTGGAGTACCCCTTTAAGGGCTGAGCCAATTTCATTTTTGCTGTTTCCTCCTCACCTTCTAAGAGCCATCATTCTTTTTTTCCCATCTTCAGACCTATAAAAGGGCTTGTTTTTGAGCGGACCTCTGACAGACATGCTGACTGATTGAACACCATGCAATTTCGCCGCGGGTGGTCCGATCAGTCCCTGCAGCCAAGGCCGCCATCAGGGCCGTACAGGCAGTACTGCCATCAGAGGCCCAGACCAGGTGCACTATATTTAGGGGCCTGTGGCTGCCGGCTGTCACTCTCCTCTTATATTCCACTGAGCATGAGTCCTGTAACCTCCCTCTGCCCTGCCTGGTCTCTGCACCGGGGCTCAGCACTTCCCCACACATACAGGCAGGGAGCTGTACCTGGGCCCCTGTCCTCTCCCCTGGACCCCTCCCCCATCCCTCAGTAAGATCCCAGGCCTCCTGTTGTATACAGGTCTGCAGTCGGGGAATAGGAGGAGGGGAGGGCTGCAGGCTGCACAGTGCAGCTGGGAACAGAGGTGAAGTGAGGAGTGTGCAGATGTGGAACCCCCTGGAGCTGTCTATTGCTGCCTAAAAGTAAGTGTGTATATGTGTGTGTGTGTGTGTATGTCATGTATCCCCTAATTGTGTGTGTATGTCTGTTAGTGTTGAAATTGTGCATGTGTCTGTATCAGTGTAATGTGTATGTATTAGTGTATTCCCTGTGTGGGGCACTATATGGGCGTATGGACGCTCTCTTCAGGAGACTGGAGAAGCTAGGTGACAAAGTGCAGGGCTCACAGTACTTCCACAGCTTTATGTGTACTGCCTGTCACCCAGCTTTCCCAGACTTCTGAAGGGAATATCTGTCTGGTGAAGTAGCCACATTGGAGAGAAAACATGTAGTGAAGTACCAGATGCCACACTAGTACTACTGAATGGCAGAATACTAGTGTGACATCTGTTACTTCATCTCTCCAATATGGCTGCTTCACCATACATACATTCCGTTCAGGAGACTGGGAATGCTGGGTGACAGGCAGTCCATAAAGCTGGAGAAGTACTGTGTGCCCTGCACTGTGCACTGACAGTCAACCAGTTTTCCCAGGCTCCTGAAACCCCAAATGTGATGGGCTACTTGTTCTCCCTCTAGTTGTCACTGTTATGGCAGCTGAGTTGTCACCCTACCTCCGCTCTTATCGCCCCTCGTGCTAACTCTGCGATACCCAGAGCCACTGTCAGGGGGTACAGCCAGTACACCAGTAAGGGGCCCGGGCTCCCAGAGTGCCTGGGCCCCGCTGTACCCCCCTGCGGCAGCAGAAGCAGGAGACCGCTGTGTAAACAGAGGTCTCCTGCTTCTGGATGTACAGCATGCAAATTGCATACATGGGGAAGATTTATCAAAACCTGTGCAGAGGTAAAGTTGCTGAGTTGCCCATAGCAACCAATCAGATGGCTTCTTTGATTTTTCACAGAAGAAGCGATCTGATTAGTTGCTAGGGGCAACTCAGCAACTTTTCCTCGGAACAGGTTTTGATAAATCTCCCCCAATGTACCTACAGGCTATAGAATTTTCCGGCTCCTGTAAGTACATTACGCAAATAACGTATGCAATGTAAGTACAAGAGCGTACGAAAATCTACGTGGGGTTAATTTTTACCTATGTGGGGACATTATATACTAATTGGTGCATTTTTAGCCTACTGGAGCATTACCTATGTGAGGGGCATTATTACATAACTGGGGGCATTACCTTTGTGAGGGGCATTATTACTGGCGTCACTGTATACTGGGGGCATTACCTACCTGAGGGCACAACCTACCAGGGACCACTACTTACTAGGGCCACTATCTACTGGGGGAACTACTCAGCTGGGGGGACACTACCTACTGGAGGCATTACCTGCTACCTACCTACTAGAGGCACTATCTACTGGGGGCATTACCTACTATCTATCTACAGGGGGCACTACCACCTACCAGGGGCATAATCTGCTACCTAGCTAATGGGGGCATTAACACTAATAGGGGAAGGGAAATGACCTACCCACCACCACCCAATTCCCCTACCCTTACCCCAACACACTAACCTACTCCCTAGGACACCAAGGAAGAGCATTATTGGGGACACTGAGAGTAGGGCATCGGGGGGGGGGGGGGGGGGGGGGCGGTGAACGAGGTCCCAGTTTGTAACTTGGGACCCTAAAATGGATGTATTTGGCCGAGAGCCACACTCTCCAGGAGAAAACACCGGAGGAGCCCTGCGTTTCTTGTCTGTCCACTTGGGACTTCATGCGGGCAGAGGCTTTAAGAAGAGCGGTGCGAGTCTCTCGCCAAATGGCAGAAAAGTCCTGGATGAGCTCATCGACTGCAGGAACAAAAAAAGAGGAAGACAACGGCAGAGGTGGTAGAGGATGGCGACCGTAGACCACGAAAAACTGTGACTTGTTAGAGGCGGAGGAATTCCTGAAGTTGTAGGAGAATTCCGCCCAAGGAAGAAGATCAGCCCAATCATCATGACGTGAAGATACAAAATGGCGTAGATATTCCCCCAAGACTTGGTTCACGTGTTCCACTAGGCCGTTAGTTTGGGGGTGATGAGAGGATGAGAAATCCAACTTCACTTTGAACCGTCCACAACGATCTCTCCAGAATTTGTAAACAAATCGCACCCCACGATCAGAAACAATATGACAGGGAAGACCATGAAGGTGAAAAATGTGCAGGAAAAAATGTTTCGCCAGCAGAGGCGCAGAAGGTAATCCAGGTAGGGGTACAAAGTGTGCCATTTTAGAGAAACGGTCAACAACGACGCAAATGACCGTCATACCCTGGGAAGGAGGAAGGTCAGTCACAAAGTCCATGGCGATGTGAGACCAAGGGGTCTCAGGGACAGGAAGAGGTTGGAGCAGTCCAGCCGGCTTCAGACGAGGCGACTTGTCCCGTGCGCAGACTGTACAGGCTTGAACAAACTCAAACACGTCCTTAGCCGTAGTAGGCCACCAATATCTTTGAGCGACTAGTTGAAGGGTGTTTTGGACACCTGGATGACCCGCCAGCAAGGAAGAGTGACCCCACTTAAGGACTTCCAACTGTTGGCGAGGAGGACATAGGATTTGCCAGGAGGAAGAAGACGAAGATCCACAGGTGCAACGGCAATAAGGCGCTCAGGTGGAATTATATGCTGTGGAGTAACCTCTTCACCCACTACATCTGAAGAGCAGGAGAGGGCATCTGCCCTGATGTTCTTGCTCGCTGGACTGAAGTGGATGTCAAAGTTGAAGCGAGCAAAGAACAGGGACCAGCGAGCTTGTCGTGGGTTGAACCTCTGTGCGGACTGGAGATAGGCAAGATTTTTGTGATCCGTGTAAATGCAAAAAGGATGAATGGAGCCCTCGAGAAGATGCCTCCACTCTTCGAGTGCCAATTTGATGGCCAACAACTCCCTGTCTCCAATAGAGTAGTTTCTCTCGGCTGGGGTGAAGGTCTTGGAGAAATAGCCGCAAGTTAAGGTTTTGCCCCTAGATGATTTCTGGGTGAGAACAGCTTCGGCTCCTACGGAGGAGGCATCCACTTCCAAAGAAAAGGGCTTAGCGGGGTCAGGTCTGGAAAGTACAGGTGCGGAGGCGAAAGTGTCCTTCAGGGACTGGAAGGCCTCTTCAGTCTGAGATGGCCAGGATTTTGGACCAGCCCCTTTCTTGGTCAAGGCCACAATAGGAGACACCAGGGTGGAGTAGTGCGGGAAGAATAGCCTATAATAATTGGCAAAAACCAAAAATCTTTGAATGGCACGATGTCCAAAGGGGCGTGGCCAGTCCAGGACCACGGTGAGCTTAGCCGGGTCCATCTGTAAGCCCTGGGCAGAAATGATGTATCCTAGGAAGGGCAGACTGGACCGCTCGAAGAGGCACTTCTCGATCTTAGCGTAGAGGCGTTTTTTTCTGAGGCGAGACAGAACTTGGCGTACATGTACCCGGTGTAGATCAAGGTTTGGGGAGAAAATGAGAATGTCATCAAGGTATACGACCACGCAGGTGTAAAGCAAATCTCTAAAAATGTAATTGACAAATTCTTGAAATACGGCAGGTGCATTGCAGATACCGAAGGGCATCACCAGATATTCAAAATGGCCATCCCGTGTGTTGAAGGCAGTCTTCCACTCGCCACCCTCTCTAATTCGGACCAAGTTGTAGGCTCCAACTTGGTAAAGATTCTGGCCCCACAGAGATGGTCAAAGAGCTCAGAGATCAAGGGGAGAGGGTAACGGTTCTTAATTGTGATCTTGTTTAGGCCTCTGTAATCAATGCAAGGACGGAGGGAACCGTCCTTTTTAGCAACAAAGAAAAAAATGGTTCCAGCGGGAGAGGAGGACTTCCTTATGAAACCTCTCTGCAAGTTTTCATGGATGTAGTCCGACATGGCGAGAGTCTCTAGTTGAGAGAGTGGGTAGATTCTACCCCTAGGGGGCGCAGTACCTGGCAACAAGTCGATTGGACAATCATAGGGTCTATGGGGTGGAAGAACCTCAGCTTGCTTCTTGCAAAAGACATCCGCGTAACTGTGGTAGGGCTCAGGAAGACCAGGTGGCGGAGAAGCAACAGGAGCAGACCGGAGACAGAGCCGAAGCAAGAGGAACCCCAACTCTGGATTTTTCTGGAGGACCAATCCAGGACGGGACAATGGCATTGTAGCCAGGGCAGACCCAGGAGGAGTTCCGAGGAGCAAAAAGGAAGGACCAAGAACTGCGTGTCTGACCGGGACGCGCAGGGACGCTGCGGACCGGGACAGAGGCAGCAAGCGCTCCAGACCAGGAGCGGGGACCAGAGAGCTCACTGTAACAATCAGTTACATCAACCCATTATGTCTGGCTATAACCCTAGATGTATTGAAAAATTCACTTATCCAGTGGTCTGCAGTACCACTGAAAACAAACACACACTACATGCCCCCTCTACATGTTTCGCTGCAATAGAAATATCTACAGGAGGGAAATGGGCATCAATTATCTGTATCATCCAGCTGGTCTATTTATATCCTGGGTCATGCCACCCCTATCACAAAATGGGCAGTAATAAACCTTCTAATAACACCGATGTTATACTCACCAATCAACTCTGCACTCCCGTTCTGTAATAAAACCATGTAAACACACAGAGTCAGAGGGATGTAAACACACAGAGTCATAATAGTGTGCCTCCCGTCATCTTAGTGCTGTGCTCGTAACACACGCATGCACAGTACCACTAGAACTGAGTAATTCGCTCAAGCACGCGCATAACAAGTACCCCAGGACTTATACAAAATACCAGCACAATCTATCATCTGTGCATGTGTGAGCCATCAATGCATTTAACAGGATGGCATCCTTTGTATTGTAACACCAAAGCCTAGAACCACAATACCATACCATACCATATCTAGAAATACAATGGCACCTGATTAGAAGATGTATACATAATCATCGCTGCTCCAATATTATTATCATAGAGACATCAATATCAGAACTTAGTAAATTGTGCAGGTATAGATATAAATAAATGCCTAGGTGGTCTACAAATAAAGAGTGAACATTATGGAACTGTGTAGCTGTAGAATATATATATATATATATATATATATATATATATATATATATATAGTTAACCATAAAGGTAATATAATAATATGGCATAAACATTACCATCAATTATTATGCTATTATGGTAGCTATTAATAAAGCATAAAATAAACATATAATATTGCTGTTACAATAAATGCATATGTGTATACATACATAGTTAAAGAGGTAGTCCAGTGGTGAAAAACGTATTCCCTATCCTAAGGATAGGGGATAAGTTTGAGATCGCGGGGGGTCCGACCGCTGGGGCCCCCTGCGATCTCTCTGTACGGGGGCCAGGCTCTCCGGCCAGATAGCGGGTGTTGACCACCGCACAAAGTGGCGGCCGACACGCCCCCTCAATACATCGCTATGGCAGAGCCGGAGATTAATGAAGGCAGCACTCCCGCTCTGCCATAGAGTTGTATTGAGGGGGCGTGTCGGGCCCGCTTCGTGTGGTGGTCGACACTCCCCCTTCCCGCGGGCTGTCGGGGCCCCGTACAGGAGATCGCGGGGGGCCCCAGCGGTCGGACCCCCCGCGATCTGCAACTTATCCTCTATCCTTAGGATAGGGGATAAGTTGTTCACCACTGGACTACTCCTTTAAAATGAACACAATTGTTATAGAGATTACCCTTAAAGAGGTGGACTCCAACGTAGCCCTATCTTATTATCATGTCACTAGCACACTCAAGGTTAACTTCATAGGGTAAAATAAAGTCTGATATCACCTCAACTAAATGATCAGTGATGTATAAATTGGGACCTAAGAGACCCAACTATAACAATAAATTCTGGCATCATCTTGTACTTACAAATCTAAATTATGGCATAAAAAAAATTCTGAATAGGCAGTATAAAGACCCATGATTTAAAATGACCTAGATGGATGTAACACACCTAGCATGTATGTGCCTTGCCAACGACATGTCAGTCCCTGTCTGATTTCATAGTCTTGTTGATCTATCGGATTGGTAAATCTGTTGATCTTCAGTACCTGGGGGCAAAAGCTACAGTGACCAAAACAATATGATTCCACTGTCCTTTTAGTTAGCCAAGTCATTGGCCTCTCTACTTGTGCTAAATGGCTATGCACTAGGATGTTCTTCATATTCGGCCCTTGATGGAAAGTTATACTTTGTCTCCTACTCACCACCTTCTCAAGGTCTGGGACACTAGATAATATATGCCAGTGGCAACATAAAATAGACATACCTGAACAGTGTATCCATCTTAAGTTCCCATACAGTGGATAATCTGTTGAGATGTTGAGGGTCGTACCTGTGTCAAAAGTGACACCCTATCACTGTCCTGGACTTGATGATAGGCCCTTTTAAGAAATTTCTTAGGGTACCCCCCTACGTCTGAAGCGCCAAAAGAGCTCCTGGCTATCTTCTGAAAAAGTGGCCTCTGCAGAATGATTTCTCCTAGCCCTCAAGTGTTGGCCAGTGGGAATATTCCTCCTAGGTGACCCTCGATGCCACCCCCTGCCAGTGTAGTAATGAATTGGCTGAAGTTGGCTTTCTATAGTTTTTTGTCTGTAGACGTCTGGACTCATTCACATAAACATGTAGGTCCAGGAAATTAATGGCCCATCCTCCAATCTCGAAAGCAAAAATCCTCCCTATGGTATTCTAATTAAGGGCCGTGTAAAAATCTACCACCCTAAAAACAAATTAGCATAATGTGGTGCACAGGAAGCCGCCATAGCGGTGCCTTGTGTTTGGTGGTATTAGGTGCCGTTAAAGGAAATCCGTCATCAGTGTCACCTGCACTAACTGTCGGTACAAACAGTACAGGTGACACTGATGACAACTGTACTTACCTTGTCCCATTTCGTGTTGACGTTCTCTGGCAATCCACTTTGATATCTTCATCTCAAGGCCAGACTTATCACTAAGTTCCGCCCATGCTCCAAGTCGGGCCCAAGCTGAAGATACCGAAGAGGATTGCCAGAGAACAACAGCACGGAACAGGACAAGGTAAATACCTTTGTTGTCAGTATCACCTGCACTACCTGTCTGTACCTACAGGTTAGTGAAGGTGACACTGATGACAGATTTCCTTTAAAAAGAAAATCATTTTGTGTCAAACCAATTTCAAAAAGGGAGTAAATAAATTCATTGTGCTGAGTGAAATAATAACCAGTTAACTCTTTTTTTTTTTTTTTTTTTTTAAAGCACAAAAAAACAAGATGACAAGAAGGAACTGTAGAGAAAAAAAAGAAAACAAAATAAACGCAACATCAAGTACTGGCAAACTGAAGCAATAATTGCTATAAAATGGTCTATAGTTTCCACTAGAGATGTCGCGAATTGTTCGCCGCCGAACAGTTCCCGGCGAACTTAGCATGTTCGCGTTCGCATCACCGGGCGAACATATGTGAAGTTCGATTTGTCACCTATACTTTAACATTCCGGTAAACTTTGACCCTGTGAGTCAGAGTCAGCAGACACATTACAGCCAATCAGCAGCAGTCCCTCCCTTCCAGACCCTCCTACCTCCTGCACGGACGCCATTTTACTTTCATTCGGCATGCTGCAGGCTTAGAAAGTGGAGGGACAGAGAAGCTGCTCCTGCTGTAATAGGGAAAGCGGTAGCTAGGTTGCTGCTAGGTGGTGTATTCAGGGTCCACTTTACTCCTAAAGCACTAGTCTAACATCTGCTTTAAGGACAGCACCCAAAAAAAGCCCTTTATAGGGCTCAAATATCAGTCTGTGTGTCTTGCAACAGCTGGAGGCACCCTGGTTGGGAGGGAACCGCAGGATAAAAGGGGTACTCCAATGTAAAACTTAAGTTCCTTCAAGCAACTAACTACAGTATTAAAAGGGCTATAAGTTCAGTCCGTGTGTCTTGCAACTGCTGGAGGCACTCTGGGTGGGGACCTCTGCTTAAAAGGGGAACTCCGCTGGCAACCTTTGTTGCTCATTGTCACACTAGTGCAAATCACATTTGGTGTGACAGTTGTTCAAATAAAAAAAAATACCTTTTTTGGCTGTGAAATAAAACCAGTGCTGCCTAAAGGGGGGCTCTAACTATGTGCTGCCTAATATGGGGGAATCTATGTGCTGCCTAAAGGGGGGCTCTAACTATGTGCTGCCTAGCATGGGGGAATCTATGTGCTGCCTAAAGGGGGGATCTAACTATGTGCTGCCTAAAGGGGCTCTATGTGCTGCCTAAAGGGAGGCTCTACCTATGTGCTGCCTAAAGGGGGGCTCTAACTATGTGCTGCCTAATATGGGGGAATCTATGTGCTGCCTAAAGGGGGGATCTAACTATGTGATGCCTAAAGGGGGGCTCTA
Source organism: Hyla sarda (assembly GCF_029499605.1). Classification (NCBI taxonomy): domain Eukaryota; kingdom Metazoa; phylum Chordata; class Amphibia; order Anura; family Hylidae; genus Hyla; species Hyla sarda. The sequence continues at coordinate 213,963,133 of NC_079193.1, read as the reverse complement.
TGTGCGGCCTAAAGGGGGATAAAGCACATTATTCCAAAGAATTTAGGAATAATAGGTGATTTATGCCCTTTATGGATTAAAACCAGACTCTGCATCAACTATGTAATTTTCCATGGGAGTTTTGCCATGGATCCCCCTCCAGCATGCCACAGTCCAGGTATTAGTCCCCTTGAAACAACTTTTAAATCACTATTGTGGCCAGAAAGAGTCCCTGTGGGATTTTATAATTCGTCTGCCCATTGAAGTCAATGGCGGTTCGCCCGGTTCGCGAACATTGGGGAAATTCGCGTTCGCCGTTCGGGAACCAAAAATTTTATGTTAGCGACATCACTAGTTTCCACCGACTGTTACATTTAAAAGAATAATTTTAAGTAAAAATGTATGAGAAATTCCTCCTTTTCTGACTGAAAAAAGGAGAGGGCAAGAAATATTTTCACTGTTTTAAAAGGCAATGCAGTGTTTAAAGTATCACCCGCCGATAAGTTACACAAATACATTTCAACAATCTATCATCAGAAAAGGAAAACTTCAATGTTTTGTTGTTTTCCTAATGCTAGATTTGCTTTATGTACACATTAGAGATGAGCGAATTTTTGAAAAATTCGATTCGGACGATTCGACGAATTTTCCGAAAAAAATTGGTTTGCTCCAAATTTATTTGTGGAGAATCGCTATTAAAAACTGCTATTTCTGGGCTACAGAGAGCCTCAATAGGGGTGTAGAACACTTTGCCTTGCCGTAACATGTATAGGGAGTGTGCTGTGTTAGTGAAATAATACTATTATTCAGTATGACATGCAGATTAGAGGTGTCGCTAAAAAAAATAACTGTCACAGAGCGGCACAATGACAGAACCTGGAGGTGGCATCAGTATGAGGAGTCCATATGGCAGCAGAATGACACAGCATGGAGATGGCGGCAGCATGAGGAGACCATATAGGAGTTGAATGACCCAGCCTGGAGGTGGCAACAGCCTGACAAGACCATAGGGCCTCACAATTGAAAAGATTAAAGATATTTTTTAACATTTAAATTGAATATTTCAAATAGATGAACCTAAAAAGTTTCATTTATTGTGCCAGCAGCATGAGGAGACCAAATGGCAGCACAGTGACACAGCCTGGAGGTGGCGGCAGCATGAGAAGACCATAATCTGGCAGAATGACACAGCCTGCAGTTGGCGGCAGCAAGAGGAGACAATATAGTGGTTGAATGACAAAGCCTGGAGGTGGCGGAAGCATGAGGAGACCATATAGTGACTAAATAATACAAACAAAAAAAACACAAGAGGTGCGCCCCTAGTGAGGACCGTTTAAACAATGAAAAAAGTGAACATAAAGATGGGTTCTTACCCCTAGGTGTTGCGCTCAGAGCACAACACCTGTAGTAGCATCAAAGTGTAGAGGTAAACGGGAAACCGCTGCCACGAGGACCAAGCCCGGTAAGACGCTCGTCAATCCGGTAAATAGCAATAGGGATAGTCCGTGAATGAGATCCTCTTAAGAAGGCGCTGGTACCCAAGAATGGATGAAAAGTTTCTTTTATTTGCAACGCGTTTCGATCCCGAACCGGGATCTTCGTCAGGCATGCCTGACGAAGATCCCGGTTCGGGATCGAAACGCGTTGCAAATAAAAGAAACTTTTCATCCATTCTTGGGTACCAGCGCCTTCTTAAGAGGATCTCATTCACGGACTATCCCTATTGATATAGTGACTAAATGACACAGCCTGGAGGTGGCGGAAGCAGGAGGAGACCATATAGTGGCTGAATGACACAGCCTGGAGTTGGCGGCAGCAAGAGCAGACTATAAAGTGGCTGAATGACACAGACTAGAGTTGGCGGCAGCATGAGGAAACCATATAGTGGCTGAATGATACAGCCTGGAGGTGGCGGAAGCATGAGGAGACCATATAGTTGCAGAATGAGACAGCCTGGAGGTGGCACCAGCATGAGGAGAACATATGGTGGCAGTATGAGACAGCCTGGAGGTGGCATCAGCAGCATCAGGAGTCCGGAAAGTGACCCGGTGACATAGTGGGGCAGTGGGTGGCAATACCAGTACCCAGTGACAAAGGTAGGTAAAAAAAAAAAAAAAGGAGAACTTAGCATCAGATATGTGGCATCAGGCAGGTGGCAGGATCAGAATAGTAGCTAAGGCAGGTAGGCAGAAGAAAAATGTCTCTTTTGTAAAAGTGTTAGTGTGCACAAGTAAGTATTGAGGATATACATTACGTAAAACGTAACTTTTAATAATATTCTTAGGATAAAATATATGTACCCAAAATTTTTCGGAAAACAAACAAAAGGAAAGGTGTGCAAAAAACACCATGTGCCACCTACACCACCAAGTATTGATGTGATGCAAAGACCTAAAAGGTGGAAGGGAACAACGTATGGTTCATTGTAATCGGTAGGGGTAAAAATTTCCCCTGTAAGGCCCTACTCTCACATTATTAATTCCCTTCTTGGCAAGTGTTACTCGCCCTAAAAAGGGTGGCCCCACATAGGAAACTCTCCCTATTTCCACCTAAAAACCCTTTGAAATGGCAGTGTTCGTAGGTGTAAATAGGGAGAGGTTCCTGTTTGGGGCTGCCCTTTTTAGGGCGGGTAACACTTGCCAAGAAGGGAATTAATAATGTGAGTAGGGCCTTACAGGGGAAGTTTTTACCCCCTCCATTTACAATGGACCATACGTTGTTCCCTTTCACCTTTTAGAGGTCTTTGTATCACATTAATACTTGGTGGTGTAGGTGGCACATGGTGTTTTTTGCACACCTTTCCTTTTGTTTGTTTTAAAAAAATATTTGGGGTACATATATTTTATCCTAAGAAAGGTAAAGTTTTAGCTAATGCATATCCTCAATACTTACTTGTGGTCTGATGCGGAGAAATGTCTGTAACTAGAGAGCAGCATCTTAAATATGTTTTTCACTATCCATATTTGTGAAGTGTTGGTGTGGCACCATGGTCAATCTACTCTGATGCATCAGGCATTGGTGGGTGGAAATCCTGGCTGATCCATGCCTGATTCATCTTTACAAAGGTCAGTCTCTCTCCATTTTTCATGGACAGACGAGTTCTCCTTCGGGTTACTATTGCCCTCGCCGCACTAAACACCCGCTTTGATGGCACACTACTGGCCGGGCAGGACAGCTTTTCCAGGGCAAACTCTGCTAGTTGTGGCCACAAATCAAGTTTGGCTTCCCAGAAGTCCAGTGGATCTTCAAGGTGTGTTGGCATGGTCATGTCAAGGTATGCCATCACCTGCTGGTTAAGGTCCTGCTCCAGGTGTAACTGCTGCTGATGAGTTGCTTCACTATGCGGGTGAAGAAAGCTACTCATCAGCGACTGTAGACTCAGGCTGCTGCTGATGGAGCTGGTACTGCTCCTGCCACCCCATCCCTCCCCAGCAGCCATGGCAGGGGAAGGTGAGCGCTGAGGCCCTGCCAAAGGATGGACGATGGCACAGATAGGCATCGGTCAACTGACTATGTAGGATGTCTCTGTAGTAGGTCAGTTTGTCCTCCCTTTCAGTGGGTGTAAAAAAAGCCCCCATTTTGTGCCGGTAGCGAGGGTCCAATAAGGTGGAGAGCCAGAAGTCATCCCGCTGCCAAATGGTGACAATTCGGCGGTCACTACACAAGCAAGTGAGCATGCATTGTGCCATTTGTGCAAGTGACTCAGAGGGACTCCCTGACTCCATCTCCACTGCATACTGCCACAGTGTGTCTGGGTCCTTTTCTCGCCTTCCTTATAACCCTCTAGCTCCTCTGACTGCTCCTTCTCTCCTGTCAGATGACTAGAAAAACTGCCCATCTTGCAAAACCTAAACTGTGCTCCACTGTGCCCCTCCCCCCCTCCTCCTCCAGTTCAGCCCCCACAGGGCTCATTTGGCCGTGAGATGTAGGCGCTACATCTCCAGTGCCCTGAACAGCCATCATTTCCAACACGTGTTGTAGTAAATGAAACAGTGGAATGATGTTGTTCATCCCGTAATTCTGGCTAATAAGGTGGCTTCCTTAAAGGGCCTTAGCAAACGACAGGTGTCACTTATGAGCTGCCACTGGTTGACATTGAAGTTACACAGGAGAGTCCCCCTATCCGCTTGGATCATCAAGAAATCGGTAATGGCTTTTCCCTGTTCGTATAGTTGGTCCAACATATGGAGGGTGGAATTCCAATGTGTGGAAATGTCGCAAATAAGACTATGTCGGGGGATACCGTTCTGAAGCTGCAGTTCAAGGAGGGTGTGCTTTGCTGTGTACGAGTGGCTGAAGTGCATGCAAAGTTTCCTTCCCATTGTTAGGATATCTTGCAAATGGGGGGAACACTTCAGGAACCGCTTGACAACCAGATTGAACACGTGTACCATGCATCCCTTAGGCGTCCTTGTCGCAGCACAGTTTTCATGGAGTAGGCCATGATTCAATTTCTTGATGAATGACTTTTAGCAGTTCCTCCCCTGCAAACCATGTGAAGAACAGCGTGCCACCGCCATGCCCTGCACACATGGTATGCTGGAGGGGCACTGAAACTAGTCCATGTAGTGGAGGCTGAGGACACGGGGAAGATGAGGAGGCGGAGTCGCACACTGTCACAGGACCAATGGCCTGAGAGCGTGGAGGAGGAAGCAGCGTGACCTTTCCAAGTTGCTGTTGTGGCTGTGCAGGAACCACATTCACCCAGTGGGCCGTAAAGGACATGTATTGTCCCTGACTGTAGTTACAGCTCCACACATCGGCGCTGCCGTGCACTTTGGTACACACCTACAGGCTCCATGACTCGCCCACCTTCTGTTCCACAAAATTGTGCAGGGCTGGTACTGCTTTCTTCTCAAAGAAATGATGGCTTGGGACTCTCCACCTCGGCTCCGCACAAGCCATCAGTTCTCTGAAAGGTGCAGAGTCCATCACTTGAAAAGGAAGGGACTGCAGCTCCAGCAACTTGGAAAGGAGCACATTCAGCTACTGCGCCGTTAGATGAGTGGGCGCATACTGTTGTCTCTTGGACATGGCTTCACCGATGGATTGCTGGCGGAATGACTGACTTAAAGTAGGAGGAGCAGGAGCATCTGAAGCAACAGAAGATATGACACACAGCTCCCTTCGGCTGAGGTGATGAAGCCTTGGCTGGCTGGAACAGGGAGCAGCGTGCCACTGGGTGATGCAGAAGGCTGGACCACCACATTGGAGCCACGGTTCTCCCGCTTTATGGTGATGCTGCATATGTTAATACAAGGCCATGGTGCCAAGATTGGGACCATGGGCACGCTTCACCTTCTGCCGACACATTTTGCATGTAGCCATGTTAACCTCCTCCAGATGCTTGATGAAAAACTGTCATACCGCCGAGTAGCCGATTTTCCCGCCAACAGTCCACACTGATTGACTGCTACTGCTGCCGACTCCAGGCTGTTTCACTACCTCTTGGGAAGGTAGGCTGCCACAAAGCAGGTGGTCTACCCCAGGCATGTTTGGCTCCAGAATTTCCACTTCTGCCACCATTCTGACTGCCAACCATGCTACCACCTTGCTGGCCCATCTGCTGCCTCATGGGCAACCTGGAACCCTATCCTCTTGATGATGATGAAGCCCCTTCTGCACCCGGCTCCCAAATGTGATCGGCGTCATCATCATTGAGTTGTGTCTGCATGTCACTGATGTCCTCCTCAGGTTCCTCAACAGTGTCTGCTTCAGGAGCCTGAATGCTCGCAACACCACCTCCCACGCTACTCTCCTCATCAATACTTGCCCGCCTAGCGGAGGAAGCGGTGGATGTCTCCTCCACTTCTTGGCTGGGCAGTAGCTGCTGACTGTCCTCTAGTAGATCGTCCTCACTAAATAGTGGAGCTCAACTCACAGCATAAGATACTTCTGTGGAGGAGGGAACAGCATAAGACAGAGGCAATGGGAGGACAGGGACTGCTACCGGGCCATGCCAACTGAGGGTTGTGTCTGAGGAACCCACCGACTGTTGACTGGGGGTGTCAGATGTCACTTGTGATGACGTGGAGAACCGTGTTAACTAATCGATGACGGCAGATGGGATGTTGGTTGAGACACGACCGTTAGCTGATACCGGGAGCTCAGGCCTCTCGCTGCCACTCCTGCTGCCACTTGTCCCTAGTCTTCTGCGACCTTTGCCTGAAAAATTTAGGCCTCTGCCACTTCTCTGTGCAAGTCCTGGCACTTCTCTGCCTGACATACTTAGTGCGTATATAAGGGGAGGACAATGCGCTCCAGTACTCTTATAACAGTAGTTGTCTACAATACTAGCAGTGTACTTTTTCCCGGCCTTTCACAGTATCTAGGTCCTTAAGACTTTAACAGAAACAAAATGGTACACCACTTAGATGTACGCACAGGTTACAGTTAATAGAGGACAATATGCTTTAAGTGCTCTGCTCACCCTAACTGGGTGGCTACTATTAGCTTTTCAGTTGTTGTACACATCAGTGCTGAAGCACACAGTCGCTGTGCACTACACTACACTTGTGCACGACCAAAATTTTCGTTTCTTTTCGGGTTATTTTCGGATACATTTTTTTTTGGTTCTGTTAAACCTTCAGGTTACAGTAATTCATTTTATTCTGTTTTCGGACGCATTCGTTTAATGCTTATTTCTAATGCAGGCCTTGCTGATCCTCTCTTGTAAAAAATAGCAGGTGTTACCTTAACTTGTTTTGCAGTTGTTTCTGTGCCAGAAGCCAAGTTTTCCTAAACTGTCCATTTCTGCAAATCCAGTGACTCCACACTCCAGTAACACCAGGCAAACTCTCACAGGACTACCTCACAACTAATTAAACAGCCTCACTGTCTGTGATACAGTAGGACTCGACTGGAATGAGCTAATTGGCTAAAAGATATCATGTGACAATGAACTCCGATCATGTGACCTCCCAAGGACCAATTGAAAAATCAAATTAATTATTTACTTTCGTTTTACGGTTAAGGAATGCATTCGTTATTTTATAAATGTATTCGTTAATCTGATGTTCGTATTATCGTGGTTATTTGAAAATGTTCCAAATATGTTTTCGTGCGTTCGGATCAATCTGAACGCGCGAAAACAGTAAAATTCGTATAAATTAGCATTTGTGCCGAAACGAATTGCACATGTCTAAACTACACCCAAAATTGCACTCTCTCTCAATCTCACTCCCTTCCCTATCAGTGCTTCTAGGCTGGATTTGGGCTTGAGGTGAATCGCTGGACTAAAAAAGCTTTTCTGTGCAACACACTGCTTTCTGTCCTCTCTCTGCAATAGAACGCTGATGTGACTGGGAGGTGAATCACTGCTGAAAGATGCTTTTCTGTGCAACACACTGCTCTCTGTGCCTCTCGCTCTGCAATAGAACACTGATGTGACTGCCCGCAAGATGGCTGACGATTATATAGGGCTGTGACATCACAGGGGTGACTGGCTTCTTATAGGCTGCATGCTGCATGTGATTCAGGGTCATCCCGCCAACCCTTGTTCCCGACTTCCCAGGATTCCTTGCCCTCACATGCGGATCTGCCATTTTTGATGCCCTGGAGCCTGAACCGCACTAAATGGAGTTTATGAAGCGATAAATGAAGCGATTTGTGCGATTGAATTGTGGCGATATTCGCCATTTGTTACTAATCAAATTCCTGAAATTCGTAACGAATTTGGATTCGTCAGATTCGATTCGCTCATCCCTAGTACACATCCTATGCTTTGCAGGAACTTCTCATGTACTGTAGCTTTTATTGTTATGCGAAGTAGCTCCACCCATAGCTATCAGGAAGGCTGGGGAAGCAGTTCTCTACTCAGAATCACTTGATTGTAAAACCAATGTATGAAGAAGACATCACAGGTTAGCCTTTCTCCATCTCTTACAGATACTTTTGTTTTAACCTGTGATTATTTACCTGATATATTATTCCTTATTGGTAATTAATGTGGCCTCCTTCACTTTATACCTCACAAAATATTGTGCAACAATTATACAATCAGCTTAACATTTGTATTATATTTTATATAACTGCAGAAAAACATTAATTATTTCAGTGGTGATTCTGACTCCTGCATTTTCAGTGTTATGGCAACTTTTAAACACGTATTATTTGCTAAATCTAGTTCACCACCCCTGAGGCAAACAAATAATGTTTACAATTGTTTCACTGTAATAAATACATGTTTTTTCTTTGTTTGTTTCTAAAGAGGTGCAATTCACTTTACAAGCAAGATATAGTTAGATGATTGATTTATTGATAGATAGATAGATAGATAGATATAGCAGATTACTCCTCCGTGTTATAGAATTTGTAATGTAGCTTATTCATACTACTTAAACTACAGTTCCCCATAGACTATGCTAGTGGATGTTAACTCTAATTTATTAGTACCCCAACCAAGTCATGTTTTCACACAAGTTCTTTACACAGATATTGCGTGGGTGCTCATTTTGTAAGCACATTTAGAATTGCCTCAAATATTTCATTTCATATCAGATATGTTGAAATCACAAAATTATTATTCCCTCGATTATTTCCCAAATGACACTGTTTGGAGCTCTAGTCCTTGTTTCTTAGACTTTATTTTTCTATCCTTGCATCTCTCTTTGTTATGGACCAATGTCTTACCTGGCTTATGTAATTTGTACTAGAGCCTGTTGGCTACATTGTTTTATTGTAATCCAATAAATGTTTGAAACAAATCAATAAAACAGAACATTGAAAAGAGAAGATATACTAAAATCATATCTATTCATGCTCTGAGTAATAAAAATGTGATATATACAGTGTATATATACCCATCAAGTATAGCATTAAAACCACAAACAGGTGAAATAAATCACATTGGATATTTTGTTGCAATGACACCTCTTAAAGGATATATTATATGGCATATTATATGGCAAGTTCTTGAATCTGATGTTTTGGATGCAGTAAAAAGAGTAAGGGTCTAAGTGACTTTGACATGGACCAAATTATATAGGGTGAGTTAGAGCTTCACAAAAACATCAAGTGTTCATGGAGGAATAACTTAGGAATTGAGAGAAAGTGAATGAACCTTTACCAAGGTCAGGAACTCTAAAAACTTCACTGTAAAGGGGTAGACTGGTCTTATTGCCCCTACCCACTACTGGAATCACTAACAAACGGCACATAAGCATTAGAACTGTATCATATAAAAAGATGTCTTCATTTGATATCGTGTTTGCTTTTAGACATGTAGACTGAGTGCATTTGCATTGCTTATCTAGGAGATTACAGTGGCACCAAGATTTACTATGAGAAACCTACATATGCAGTGAAATGCTCTGAGTAATATTCTGCTGGAAATCCTTGGATCCTGGCCTTTATGTGGATATTCTGTACATTGAGATACAAAATAAGACCAAATACACCCTTTCATGGAAATCATATTTCTAATTTAAGTGCCTTCTTTTAGCAGGAAAATGCACCCTGCTACACTATTAATAGTTTAACCCTTTTAGGAGCGAGACAATTTTTTTTTTGAGGTTTCTTATTTTCCTCCTAGCCTTCTAATAGACATAACTCTTTTTTTTCCATCTACAGATGGATTTTTTTTACGTCATTGATTGTAGTATGACATCACTCCTTTTGCCAACAGTTGTACAGTGAAACAAACAAAAAATAATTTGTAGGGCAAAATTAATAACACAAAAACTAAATTTTGCTACTTTTGGGGCTACCGTTTTTACCCAGTGCACTTTTTGGTAACAATGCCTTTATTCTGTAGATTAAAATTATACCCAATTTATATAGGTTTTGTTTTATGTTACTACTTTTAAAAAATTATAATTTTTTGTATGAAAATTAGTATGCTTAAAATTGTACTCTTCTGACCTCTATAACACTTTTACTTTTCTGAATACAGGGATGTATAAGGGCTAATTTTTTGCAACAAGATCTATAGTTTTTATCGAGACCCTTTTTGTTCTGATGGGACCTTTTGATCACATTTTATTATTTTTTTAAATATATGAAGTGACCAAAAAAACACATGACATTTTTTTATGCTTACACCATTGACCATGTGGATTAACCCCTTAAGGACCACAGGCGTATGGATACGCCCTGACGCCCTGGAACTTAAGGACCAAGGGCTTACCTATACGCTTGTGGAAATTTCGGTTCCCGACGCGCCAGGTGGTGACCGTAGTGGGATGCCACCATGGGGTTTTGTTAATGCACATGGCCTTCAATTCCTCTCTCCAAAAGCCAAATGGCACTCCTCTTCTGAACATTGTAGTTCACCTGCAGAGCACTTTACGTCCAAGCATGCCCAGACAGGCTTTGGCTGTCTGGGCATGCTGGGAGTTGTAGTTTAGCAACATCTGAAGGGCCACAGTTTGGAGACCACTGTGCAGTGGTCTCCAATCTGTGCCCTTCTAGATGTTGCATAACAACAACTCTCAGCATGCCCAGACAGTCCAGGCATGCTGGGAGTTGTAGTTCTGTAACATGTGGCCCTTCATATGTTGCAGAACTACAACTCCCAGCATGCCTGGACAGTCTCGGCATGCTGGGAGCTGTAGTTTTGCCACATCTGGAGTGCTACAGTTTGGAGACTACTATACAGGGGTGTCCAAACTGTAGCCCTCCAGATGTTGCAAAACTACAATTCAAAGCATGCTGAGAATGTCCAGGCATGCTGGGAATTGTAGTTCGGCAACATCTGGTCCTAGGAAAAAAGCCTCCCCAAATTTGTAACGCCATTTCTTCTGAGTATATAAATACCCCATGTGTGGACAAAAAGTGCTCTGCAGGCGAACTACAATGTTCAGAAGAGAAGGAGCGCCATTTGGCTTTTGGCGAGAGGAATTGAAGGCCATGTGCATTTACAATGGTGCCAGAACCCCATGGTGCCAGAACAATGGACCCCCCACATGTGACCCCATTTTGGAGACTACACCCCTCACATATTGTAATAAGGGGTTACACCCCACAGGTGTCTGACAGATTTTTTAAACAGTGGTCTGTGAAAATGAAAAATTTTATTTTTCATTTGCACAGCCCACTGTTCCAAAGATCTGTCAAATGCCAGTGGGGTGTAAATGTTCTCTGCATCCCTTATTACATTCTGTGAGAGGTGTAGTTTCTGAAATAGGGTCACATGTGGTGGGAGACCACTGTTCTGGCAACATGGGAGCTTTGTAAATGCACATGGCCCCCGACTTCTATTCCAAACAAACTATCTCTGCAAAAGCCCTATGGCGCTTCTTCTCTTCTGAGCATTGTAGTGCACCAGCAGAGCACTTTACATCCACATATGGGGTATTTTTATACTCAGGAGAAATGGGGTTACAAATTTTGGGAGGATTTTTCTCCTATTAGCCCTTGTGAAAATGAAAAATTTGGGGTAACACCAGCATTTTAGTGAAACATTTTTTTTATTTACACATCCGATTTTAACGAAAAGTCGTCAAACACCTGTGAGGTGTTAAGGCTCACTGTACCCCTTGTTAAGTTCCTTGAGGGGTGTTGTTTCCAAAATAGTATGCCATGTGGGGTTTTATTTGCTGTTCTGGCACCACAATGTGACATGCCCCCCAAAAACCATTTCAGCAAAACTTGCTTTCCACAAGCCAAATGTGACTCCTTCTCTTCTGAGCATTGTAGTGCGCCCGCAGTGCACTTGATGTCCACACATGGGGTATTTCCATACTCAGAAGAGATGGGGTTACAAATTTTGGGTGGCATTTTCTCCTATAACCCCTTGTAAAAATGTAAAATTTACGGGAAAAAACAGCATTTTAGTGAAAAATAATAATAATTTACACATCCAACTTTAACGAAAAGTTGTCAAACACATGTGGGGTGTTAAGGCTCACTGTAGCTCTTGTTACATTCCTTGAGGGGTGTAGTTTCCAAAATAGTATGCCATTTTTTTTTTTTTTTTTGCTGTTCTGGCACCATAGGGGCTTCCTAAATGTGACATGGCCCCAAAAACCATTTCAGAAAAACTCACTCTCCAAAATTCCATTGTCACTCCTTCCCTTCTGAGCCCTCTAGTGCACCCAGAGAGCACTTTAAGTATACATATGAGGTATTTCCTTACTCAAGAGAAATTGGGTTACAAATTTTAGGGAGATTTCTCTCCTTTTACCCCTTGTAAAAATTTGAAAACTGGGTCTATAAGAACATGCGAGTATAAAAATTAAGATATTGAATTTTCTTCTTCACTTTGATGCTATTCCTGTGAAACACCTAGGATTAACACACTTTCTGAATGTCATTTTGAATACTTTGAGGGGTGCAGTTTCTATATTGGAGTCATTTATGGTGTATTTCTAATATGAAGGCCCTTCAAATCCACTTCAAAACTGTACTGGTCCCTGAAAAATTCAGATTTTTAAAATTTTGTGAAAAATTGGAAAATTGCTGCTGAATTTTGAAGCCCTTTGATGTCTTCCAAAAGTAAAAACATGTCAACTGATGCAAAGACATATTGTATATGTGGATCAATATATAATTTATTTGGGATGTCCATTTTCCTTATAAGCAGAGAGTTTCAAAGTTAAATAAAATGCTAAATTTACAAATTTTTCATCAAATTTTGGAATTTTTCACCAAGAAATGATGCAGGAATTTTTCACCATTGAATAAAGCAAGTATCATGAAAATTTACCACTAACATAAAGTAGAATATGTCACGAAAAAACTATCTTGGAATCAGATTGAAAGGTAAAAGCATCCCACAGTTATTAATGCTTACAGTGGTCAGATGTGCAAAAAATGCTCTGGTCCTTAAGGGGTTAATTAACATTAAGTTTTAATAGTTCAGACATTTTCCGCACACGGCGGTACCATATATGTTTATGTTTTTTTGTTTTTTTAAACATACTTTTATTTGAAAAATTGGAAAGGGGGGTGAGTCAAACTTTTATTAGGGAAGGGGTTAATGCAACATTTTTTGGGCTCCATAGGGGACTATTACATTCAATCTTTAGATTGCATACACTGATCAATGCAGTTACATAGAATAGCCTTGATAAGTGTTATTTGTGCTCCATTGCTACAACGTGCCATGGCTGGCTGCAGCTTTTGGAGTGCTGATCGAATGGCAAGAAGGAAGGTAAGAGATCTCCCGCCTTCCTCTCAGCTGATCAGGATGCTACAGTTATGTCACGGTGGTCCAATCAGCCCACTGAGCTAGCTAGGAATGGGATTTACCGCATTTAGACGCCGCAATCAACTTTGATCGTGGAATTTGAAAGGTTAATGTCAGACATCGGCCCAATCGGCGATGTCTGGCATTAGCTGTGTTATGAAGCGTGCTTAGCTACTAAGAGCGCGTCATACACCTGGAGCCCACAGAGGACGTAAATAGATATCCATTTGCGGGACGGGGTTAAGGAACATGATAAAAATTCATAGATGTTGACTTTGCCTTCAAATTCAAACATTTGTGGAATGTGCTGAAGAAAGAAGTCTAATCCATAGAGGCCGCACCTCTCAAATTCAAGGACTTAAAAGATCTGCTAACATTTTGGTACCAGTTACCACAGGACACCTTTTGAGGTTTTATGGAGCCCATGCCTTAATGGGTCAGATGGGAACCTAGACAATATTAGGCAGGTGGTTTTATTGTTATAGCAGATCTCTATATACCTAAAACTAAAATAAACTAATAAAACTGTATGTATGAATACAACATATGGTTTGGTACTGTGTTAGTTGCAAAAAGTTTTATTGAACTCATAACTATCAAAAATAAAAGAAATAAAGAAAGCAGCAAGTTTCAAGGACAATATGGGTCATTTTATTAGTCATAATAAGAGATGAGCCACATATGTTGATAAAGTGCACTTGTGGAATAATTCAGTCCTTAAAGTATATCAATCACAGTGCGATCAAACACAAATCTCCAACTGAGTCCACAGTGGGGAAAAAAGATCGCTGGTAAAAATAGAGCACTGGTTCTTTCAGTATTTGGAAATACAATATAATATTATTTACTGTTCCATTGATTAAATATCCCTCATAGAGGACGAACTGTAAGTGTTCAATGTACTATCCTGTAAAGGAAATGCTGCAGGCAGACTCCTTAAACCATAATAGATCTTAGTCCATTCCTGTGGTAAGATCACTATGCGCAGTAATATCCGTTCTGTATAACGCTCACATTGTCTCCTGTGTAGATCCTCCCTCCCATATTTTTACTTACTGTGGCTCCAACCTCTGTGTGTGTCCACTGCCAGCTGGCAGGCGGCCTGTACTGGAGGGCCGAGGGAGAGAAATGTGTAATCAGCAGGCTTTTTGTTAGGAGCGTACATTCTTCCAGTGGGGTAATGCTGGGGTGCAATGTTTCAGTGCTACAGATGAGATCAGTATGGGGGTCTCAAAGGTGAAAACCACAGTTCTAAAGAGTCAGCCACATGTATTTCAGGAGTTTTACTTCTTTATTCAGTAACCTTAATGTCTGATGGGGGTTTCCTGCTATTTATGCTATCAATGAAAGGGGAACATGAAGTGGACCATATTTCTAGAAGGTCCTCATAAAACATGTAATAGATTGTCTAAGGGCATTGGCTTAATAATCAGAAAATATCAAAAGCAAATAATGAAATATCAAAAGCAGGTAAAACAGAACTTTTATTGCACTTCTTTATCATATTGACAGCATGGTAGCAAAATAGCAGCAACGTTTTGTCCGATTCTGGGGAACTGATGTTTTAAAAAATCTGATATTTCAGAGACATATCAAAAGTTTTGTTCAGTCAGGTGTAGTAGAGTGAGTGTAGAGACCTCTACCGATCGTTTGATAGAGCTGATGGAAGAGTGTTCAGACCCCGATTCATCACTAGAAGGAGCAGGGAATGACAGTCCCTTACATTATGTGACCATCTCAAATGAGAAAGAGTGTGGAAAGAATGTGCTAAGAGTGGACCTCTCTGGGGTCTATCTAACAAGAACTCAGGGTCTAAACACCCTGACCAATCCTACATACAGTCAAATGGAAAAGTTTAGACACCCCTGACAATTTCCATGATTTTCATTTATAAATACTTGGGTGTTTGGATCAGCAATTCAATTTTTACGCTATCAAATATCTGAGAGACACAGTAATATTTCAGTAGGGAAATGAGGTTGATTGGATGAACAGAAAATGTGCAATCACATGAATATTTAGTTGAGCCTCCTTTAGCAGAAATAACAGCTTCTAGATGCTTCCTATAGCCTGTAATGCATGTCTGGATTCTGGATTACATGAAAACGGTCACCTGTTCACCCGTACTATAATCCAATACACCGGGTTATAGTGCGGGTGAACAGGAGACCGATGCTAGGTCTCGCACTGCTATACATACACCCGCACTATAACCCGATACACCGGGTTATAGTGCGGGTGAACAGGAGACTGGTGCGGGGTCTCGGACTGCTATACCTACCTGCAGTCCGAACCCCCGATCCTCCAAAGGTCCCCCTCTTTCAGCACTGACTTGCGCTTTAAGGCGGGCCCACGGATAGATTTAAATATTCATAACGCCAGTCATGTGAGCGCTCATTAGGCACGAGCGCTCACTTGATCAGCTCTTATGAATATTTAAATCCAGCCGGCGGGCTTGCCTCAAATGGCAAGTCAGCTCTGGAAGAGGGGGACCTTTGGAGGATCGGGGCTCCGGACTGCAGGTAGGTTTAGCAGTATCAGGTTATAGTGCGGGTGAACGGGTGACCATTTTCCTTTAAAGGGTACCTCTCATCAAATAAACTTTTGATATATTTTAGATTACTGAATGTTGAATAACTTTCCAATAGCATGTTAATGAAAAATATGCTTCTTTCTATTGTATTTTTCCCGATCAGTCCTGTCAGCAAGCATTTCTGACTCATGCTGGAGTCCTAAACACTCAGAGCTGCCAGCCTGCTTTGTTCACAGCCAAACAGGCTGTGAGCAAAGCAGGCTGGTAGCTCTGAGTGTTCTCCTTTGTGAACAAAGCAGACTGGCAGCTCGTAGTGTTTAGGACTCCAGCATGAGTCTGAAATGCTTGCTGCCAGGACTGATAGGGAGACCCCTAGTGGTTCATTTCTTTAAATAGAAAGAAGCATATTTTTTAATAACATGCAATTGTAAAGTTATTCTGCATACATTAATCTATAATATATCAAAAGTTTTTTTGATGAGAGGTACCCTTTAACCTCTTGGGGACGCAGGGCATATGCAAATGCCCTGCATCCCCGATCCTTAACTCCTTGGGGATGGAGGGCATATGCATACCCCCTCGCTTCCCGTCACTTAAGGACAAAGGGCGTATCCATACGCCCTCCGTATTTTCGATCACCGCAGCTCGCCGGCAGTGATCGGACCGGGATGGCTGCTGATATCTATCAGTAGGCCTCCCGTGGCAATGCCTAGGGGGGTTCTGAAACCCCCCCATGTCGGCAATCGCGGCAAATCACTGGTCAATTCTGACCAGCAATTTGCTGCGATCCGAGCCAATCGGCGACAGCTCCGACCATCCTAAAGGATAGGAGCGAGGTGGCTGTGTTGCCACCCCCTCCTATCCCCTGCCATTGGTCGATCAGGCTGATGACCAATGGCAGTTGGGGGCGGGGGGGGGGGGGGGGTGTTAGAGTTCATTTCTCCCGCTCTGCCCACCGATCGAAGTCGGGGCAGAGCGGGGGGAACACGGGCGGCGAGGGGGGAGCATGGCCCGGCTTACCCGGACTGGCGGAGGCGGCAGAGGCGGGATCCTGGAACAGCGGCGGCATCGACACAGGAGGAGTGGCCGGAAAGTGTGGTGTGGAGAAGGATGCAGTGAAGATCGCGGTAAGTGATCTTCTCTGTGGCCTTCTAAAAGCTACAAAACTACAACTCCCAGCATGCCCACACAGCCAAAGGCTGTCTGGACATGCTGGGAGTTGTAGTTTTGCAACATCTGGAGTGTCATAGTTTGGAGACCACTGTGTAGTTGTCTCTAAACTGTGGTCCTCCAGATGTTGCAAAACTACAACTTTCAGCATGCACTGACTGTCTGGGCATGCTGACTGGGCATGCTGGAAGTTGTAGTTTTTCAACATCTGAAGTGGCACAGTTTGGAGAACACTATATGGTGGTACAATTCCCAGCATGGCCAGACAGTCAGGGATGCTGGGCATGTAGTTCTGCAAAATCTGGCCCTTCATATGTTGCAGAACTACAACTCGCAGCATGCCTGGACAGTCTGGGTATGCTTGGAGTTGTAGTTTTGCAACATCTGGAGGGCTACAGTTTGCAAACCACTACTTAGCGGTCCCCAAACTGTTCTTCCCCAGTTATTGCATAACTACAACTCCTAGCATGCCCAGACTGTCCAGGCATGCTGGGAGTTGTAGTTCTGCAGCATCTGAAGGGCCAGATATTGCAGAACTACACGCCCAGCATCCCTGACTGCTTGGTCATGCTGGGAATTGTAGTTTTGCAACAGCTGGAGGCACACGGATTGGAATCACTGAGCTAGAGTCTGTTTTCTAACTCAGTGGTTCCCCACCAGTGTGCCTACAGCTGTTGTAGAACTACAACTCCCAGCATGTACGGTCTGTCAGTGCATTCTGGGAGTTGTAGTTTTGCCACAGCTGAAGGTTTGGGGCGTCCCCCCCCCCCATGTGAATGTACAGGGTACATTCACATGGGCGGGTTTACAGTGGGTTTCCTTCTACAAGTTTGAGCTGCGGCAAATTTCCAGCCGCAGCTCAAACTCCCAGCGGAAAACTTACTGTGAACCCCCGCCTGTGTGAATGTACCCTAAAAACACTACACTACACTAACAAATAATAAAAAGTAAAACACTACATATACACCCCCTTACACGTCCCCCCCCCACCCCCCAATAAAACTGAAAAACTTCTCATACGGCAGTGTTTCCTAAATGGAGTCTCCAGCTGTTGCAAAACCACAACTCCCAGTATTGCCGGACAGCCAAAGACTGTCCTGGCAGGCTGGGAGTCTTGCAACAGCTGGAGGCACCCTGTTTGGGAAACACTGCTGTAGGGTTTTACTGTAGGTAACCGGGTCCGCCCCTATTGCAAATTCCTTATTTAGGCCTCAAATGCGCATGGCGCTCTTTCACTTCAGAGCCCTGTTGTATTTCAAGGCAACAGTTTAGGGCCACATATGGGGTATTTCCGTACTCAGGAGAAATTGGGTTACAAATTTTGGGGGGATTTTTCTCCTTTTACCCCTTATGAAAAGGTAAAGTTGGGGGCTACAACAGCATGTTAGTGTAAAAAAATTAAAAAATTTTACACTAACATGCTGGTGTTGCCCCATACTTTCCCAATTACCCAAAAATTCTAATGCAATTTCTTCTGAGTACGGAAATACCCCATATGTGTATGTAAGTTGCTCTACGGACGAACTACATGGCTCAGGAGTAAGAGAGCGCCATGTACATTTGAGGCCTAAAATGGTGATTTGCACAGAGGTGGATGACCCCACATGTGACCCCATTTTGAAAACTACACCCCTCACGGAATGTAACAAGGGGTATAGTGAGGCTTAGCACCCCACAGGTCTTTGACAAATTTTTTAAATTTGGACATGAAAATAAAAAATTTGTTTTTTTTCCCTTGAAATGCTGGCGTTACCCCAAATTTTTCATTTTCACAAGGGGTAATAGGAAAAAAAAAGCCCCCCAAAATTTGTAACCCCATTTCTTCTGAGTATATAAATACCCCATATGTGGAAGTAAATTGCTCTGCGGGCGAACTACAATGCTCAGAAAATAAGGAGCGCCATTGGGCTTTTTGAGAAAGAATTATGCTGGAATTGAAGGCAATGTGTGTTTAATTTTTATATTTGCACAGCCCACTGTTCCAAAGATCTGTCAAATGCCAGTGGGGGTGTAAATGCTCACTGCACCCCTTATTATTCTGTGAGAGGTGTAGTTTCCAAAATAGTACGCCATGGCATCATGGGGGCTTCCTAAATGTGACATGCCCCCCAAAAACCATTTCAGCAAAATTCGCTCTCCAAAAGCCCAATGTCGCTCCTTCCCTTCTGAACCCTCTAGTGCACCCACAGAGCACTTTACATCCACATATGAGGTATTTCATTACTTGAGAGAAATGGGGTTACAAATTTTGTGGGGCATTTTCTCCTATTACTCCTTGTGAAAATGAAAAGTTTGGGGTAACACCAGCATTTTAGTGTTAAAAATAAAATTTTTCATTTTCACGTCCCACTTTAACGAAAGTTCGTCAATCACCTGTGGGATGTTAAGGCTCCCTGTACCCCTTGTTACGTTCCTTGAGGGGTGTAGTTTCCAAAATAGTAGGCCATGTGTTTTTTTTTTGTGCTGTTCTGGCACCATAGGGCTTCCTAAATGCGACATGCCCCCCAAAAACCATTTCAGCAAAATTTGCTTTCCTAAAGCCAAATGTGACTCCTGCTCTTCTGAGCATTGTAGTGCGCCCACAGTGCACTTGACATCCACACATGGGGTTACAAATTTTGGGGGGCATTTTCTCCTATTACCCCTTGTAAAAATGTAAAATTTATGGAAAAAAGCAGCATTTTAGTTTAAAAAAAAAATAATTTACACATCCAACTTTAACGAAAAGTTACAAACAAAACAAACACCTGTGGGGTTTTAAGGCTCACTGTACCTCTTGTTACATTCCTTGAGGGATGTAGTTTCCAAAATAGTATGCCATTTTAATTTTTTTTATTTTTTTGCTATTCTGGCACCATAGGGGCTTCCTAAATGTGACATGCCCCTCAAAAACCATTTCAGAAAAATTCACTGTCCAAAATCCCTTTGTTGCTCCTTCCCTTCTGAGCCCTCTACTGTGCACGCCGAACATTTGACATTCACATATGAGGTATTTCCTTACTCGAGAGAAATTGGGTTACAAATTTTGGGGGGCTTTTTCTCCTATTACCACTTGTAAAAATTCAAAACTCTGTCTACAAGAACATGCGAGTGTAAAAAATGAAGATTTTGAATGTTCTCCTTCACTTTGCTGCTATTCCTGTGAAACACCTAAAGGGTTAACAAACTTTCTGAATGTCATTTTTAATACTTGGGGGGGGGCAGTTTTTATAATGGGATCATTTATGGGGTATTTCCAATATGAAGGCCCTTCAAATCCACTTCAAAACTGAACTAGTCCCTGAAAAATTCCGATTTTGAAAATTTTGTGAAAAATTGGAAAATTGATGCTGAACTTTGAAGCCCTCTGATGTTTTCCAAAAGAAAAACATGTTAACTTTATGATGAAAATATAAATTAGACATATTGTATTTGTGAATCAATATATCATTTATTTGGAATGATCGTTTTCCTTACAGGCAGAGAGCTTCAAAGTTAGAAAAAATGCTACATTTTTCACCAAGAAATTATGCAAGTATCGACACAAAATTACCACTACCATGAAGTAGAATATGTCACAAAAAAAAAAATAAAAATCACGGAATCAGAATGAAAAGTAAAAGCATCCCAGAGTTATTAAAGGGGTATTCCAGGAAAAAACTTTTTTATATATATCAACTGGCTCCAGAAAGTTAAACAGATTTGTAAATTACTTCTATTAAGAAATCTTAATCATTTCAGTACTTATGAGCTTCTGAAGTTAAGGTTGTTCTTTTCTGTCTAAGTGCTCTCTGACACCTGTCTCGGGAAACGCCCAGTTTAAAAGAGGTTTGCTATGGGGATTTGCTTCTAAACTGGGCGTTTCCCGAGACAAGTGTCATCAGAGAGGACTTAGACAGAAAAGAACAACCTTAGCTTCAGAAGTACTGAAAGGATTAAGATTTTTTAATAGAAGTAATTTACGAATCTGTTTTACTTTCTGGAGCCAGTTGATATATATAAAAAAAAGTTTTTTCCTGGATAACCCCTTTAATGCATAAAGTGACAGTGGTTCCAAATCGCAAAAAAAATGCTCCCGTCCTTAGGGTTACAATGGGCTCCGTCCCCAAGGGGTTAAGGACGGAGTTAAGAAGGAATCCTGTGACAACGCCTGGGGGGTCCTGATCAATTCAGATCAGCGATTTGCGGCAATTCCGGGTCAATCGGGTCACGGTGACCCTGAAAAAAAGGATGATACATGCCGTACGAGATGGCACCTATCATCCTTCAGCAGCAGAAGTGAGGAAGTACTGGTACCACCTCACGATCATCCTAATTCGTCGTCCGTTACCGGCTGACGCATCAGGACGACTGCTGTGGGGGTGTCCCTAACGGCATCCACTCTGCCCCTGTTCCAGAGGCAAGAGCGGGTGCCAGGAGCCCTCACCTGAGGTTAGGGCCCCAATCTCCGGCATTAGCGGCGTGATCGTGGGCCCCAGCAGCAAAGGTGGTGACAGCAAATGGATCTTCACTGCGCAGCAGCAGGAGGTAAGGCTGGCCTCCTGCTGTTGCTAAGCAACTACTCCCAGCAGGCACACAAGGGCATGCTGGGAGTTGTTGTTATGCAACAGCAGAAGGCACAATTGCAACTCCCAGCATGCCCCTGGAGGCCCATTTTTTTGCCTCCAGCTGTTGCATAACTAGAACCCCCAGCATGCACGGACAGCCAAAGGGCATGCTGGGAGTTGCAGTAGTGTGCCTCCAGCTGTTGCATAACTATAAGTACCAACATGCCCTTCAGCTGAGAGTTGTAGTTTTGCAACAGCTGGAGGCTCACTGGTTGCAAAACACTGAGTTAAGTAACAAACTCCCAGAGTTTTGCAACTAGTGTGCCTCCAGTTGTGCCTCCCCATGTATTGTGAAATTTTTAGTGAAAACCTCCTTCTATCAGCAAGGGCATTGAAGATGAAACGTGACTGGGTCTTTCAGCATGACAATGATCCCAAACACACCGCCCGGGCAACGAAGGAGTGGCTTCGTAAGAAGCATTTAGAGGTCCTGGAGTGGCCTAGCCAGTCTCCAGATGTCAGCCCCATAGAAAACCTTTGGAGGGAGTTGAAAGTCTGTGCTGCCCAGCAACAGCCCAAAAACATCACTGCTCTAGAGGAGATCTGCATGGAGGAATGGGCCAAAATACCAGCAACAGTGTGTGATTTTATGGATTTTTTTTCTCATTATGTCTCTCATAGTTGAGGTATACCTGTGATGAAAATTACAGGCCTCTCTCATCTTTTTAAGTGGGACAACTAGCACAATTGATGGCTGACTAAATACTTTTTTGCCCCACTGTACAATGCTCAGATTGTAATTCAAAAAGCAAAAATAATAAAAATAAAAATATGCATGCATTTTGCTTATATATGATTAATATTAATAAAGTGGTTTTCTTTCTTGATAGATTAAAAAGAAAGATACAAGACAACAACAACTGCCTAAAACATGAATAATACAACTGAAAATGCCACCAACCAAGCAACAGCAGAGATAATTGATGACCAAACTTATCTTCATTTCACGATTGCAGCTGCCATTTGTTTAGTTTTCTGCCTTATTGGCTTGGTAGGAAATATTGTCACATTTTGGTACCTTTGCTTTAAAATCAAGAGAAACATGTATATAATTTATATTATTAACCTGTCAGTGGCTGACTTCATCTTTCTGATATTTAGTGCAGCGGTGCTAATAATGTACATTCATACACTAATGAATCCAAATCCAGACTTTCAAGGAAAAGACTCGTTTTCCATATTTCTGGAAATCTTTTATGACGGTGCTCAATATTCCGGAATGTTCATCCTCACAGCCATAAGTCTTGAAAGATGCCTCTCTGTCCTATTTCCCTTTTGGTACCAATACTATCGGCCTCAAAAGTTGTCTACTTTCATCTGTGCTGTAGTTTGGCTCATGGGATGCTCAGAGAGTCTCATAGAAAACTTGGTGTGCACACAAGAAGGTTTTGTCATACAGACTACAGAGTGTACAGCGATTCAGATCATGATTATTGGCTTATCCATTGTTATCTGCTTACCTGTCATGGTCATTTCAAGTCTCACGTTGCTCATTAAAGTAAGGAGGACCTTTAACAGGCAGTATCCAGCAAAACTCTTTATCATCATTATCATTACAGTTGTTATATTTATCTTATCTGTCACACCATTCAATTTCACATGGTTTTTAATGTACTTTAAACTGCTACCATCAGATACTCATACAGTTGCTCTTCACTTTGCCAGTACCTATAGTACAGTGCTTAATTGTACACTTAACCCATATATCTATTTTATTATTGGGAAAAAGTGGAAGCAGAAGTCTAGTCGGCCCATTCAAGATGCCCTTGAAAGAGCCTTCAGAACAGAAAATGATGAAAACAATTATTCAAGAAGTAACCAAACAGGTAAAACATCCAGCCAAACTCACCTTCCAAGAACTTTATAAATGATTCTGCTATAGTGGAGCTGCACTATTATAAAAAAAATAACCAGCCCAATACAACGGACATGTTCAATGGATCATTTTCACTTCATTATTTGGCCAATCATTCTCATTACTTCATTTTCAAAACAGATTTAAGAAAATCCTGATGCTAATGTGGACAACACATTTAACAAGGCATGCTATGTGTTTCTACTACTTTGTAGTTAATATGTTTCGTGTTTGTCGGTTTCTAATTTAATGCTAAACAATAAAAAATATTTTTGGTTAAGAAAATAATTGGCACATTATTACTATACACTGCAGGTTTAAAAACTTTAAAAGGGTTGTTTGGCAGAAACCACCTGTGTATGGTGTCAAAATGTATAATAAAGCAACTTACTAATATAGTGATATTAACCAAAGTGAACAGATCACCCATTTTAGCTGTGGGTTTCTTCCTGCAAGCTCTGATCATCATGTCCCAGAAAGCAGAAAAGCAGAACTCCATCTCTCTTCCCCCTCTCCTCTCCCTCTTCCTTCCCATCCCCTAGTGTCAGCCATTAGGTATGTGCCTCTCCTGTCTCATGACGGTTATAGACACACAGGGGGAGATTTATCAAAACCTGTGTAGAGAAAAAGTTGCCCAGTTGTCTGTAGCAACTAATCAGATAGCTTATTTAGTTTTTGAGAGGTCCTTTTAAAAATGGAAGAAGCAATCTGATTAGTTGCTATGGGCAACTGGTCGATCTTTCCTTTTGATTTTGATAAATCTCCCCCTGTACAATGATGTGACTGAAAACAGGCTAACACTAGGGTAATAAAGGTGGCGGGGGGCGGGGGGGGGGGGGAGGGGGAATGAGCTCTTTTCCCTGTGAGGTAACATCACATATTACAGGTAGAAAAGATTGGGGGGGGGGGGGCATTTATCAAGGGGTGTGTACATCTATACCAAATACAGACCAAACAGGTGACACATACATGGAGAAATGGGAAGTTTTTGTGGGTCAACAACAATCACATGAGATGTGGAGTCTTTTATCTGGACCAAAGCTGCTAAAACTTCCATTTGCTCAACGTATAAAAAGAACCGATTCAAGCCATTGATGTTTGGTACAATACCCCTACCTTTCTCCACAAAATAACATAAAATCATACCAAATACTTGATGGCGTTGCAGGAAGAATGGTTCAGGCCCTTATAAAGGATTTGACTGTACTCCACATCCCTGCAAACCTAGTGTTTTACCATTTCAACATAATCACATATTAAGTAGGTTATAGACCTTTAAAATGCTACTACGTATTCTCACTGTAGCTCAATAATTGATTGCCAAGAAATGGAAATTAATCCAACACACACCTCCAACAGAACGTCAGGATCAAGCAAGGCGCTAGGACTCTTCAAGACCAAACGGATTTATTACCCATAATTAGTGATGAGCAGCCATATTCGAATTTGCAATATTTTGCCAATATATGGCCGAATATTCGTCCTATGTTCGCGAAATTCACATATTCGCTATGTTCGTTGTAGTTTTTTTTCATGCGAAAATTTGTTATGAAATTCGCATAGTGTGCAAGCGCGATTGCATCTTTCCCCTAAAAGAAGGGAAGGATCAGTGTCCTCTAACTGGAAGTGCCGATATTCACGAATATTTGCATATTCGCATATTCACCAAAAAATAAATAAACGAATATTTGTCATTCCGAATATATATCACTATATTCTAAGTATTCACGAAATTGCGAAGTGTCTATATTCACGGTAAAAGTTCCCAATTTGAATATTTGCACTCAACACTACCTCAACTCCGCTACATTAGGCATATTGGGAACAAGAAAGGTCAGTGGTATTTATATTTAGCATTTTTGCACTTTCGTTTGTTCCTCATCACCTTCTAAAAATCATAACGCTTTCAATTTTGCACCTACAGACTCATATGAGAGCTTATTTTTTGTGCCATTAATTGTACTTTGTAATGACTTCAATCATTTCGCCACCAAATTTATGGCAAACCTAGAAAAACAACTATTTGTGGGGCAAAATTGGAAAAAAAACACAATTTTTTAACTTTTGGGGGCTAACAATTCTACGCAGTGCACTTTTCGGTAAAAATGAAACCATATATTTATATATATATATATATATAAATATATATTCATTATTTAGGTCCATACGGTTACAATGATACACAATATATATAGGTTTTCTTTATTTTACTACTTAAAAAACAATTTTAACTACATGCACCAAAATGTGTATGTTTAAAATTGTCCTTCTGACCCCTATAACTTTTTTATTTTTTGGTTTACCGGGTGGTATGATGCCTCATTTTTTGCCTCGCAATCTGAAGTTTTTATTGATACCATGATTGTTTTGATAAGACTTTTTGATCACTTTTTATACATTTTTTTAGGGTATACAAATTGTCCAAAAGTATGCAATTTTGGACTTTGTAATTTTTTTTGTGTGTATGCCATTGACCATGCGGTTTAATTAACCTTATATTTTTATAGTATGGACATTTACGCATGCGGTGATACCACATATGTTTATTTTTATTATGTTTATATTTTTTATAAGGAATTTGGAAATAGGGGAATGATTTGAACTTTTAATAAGAAAGGGGTTAATGTGTGTGTTTTTAAACTTTTTTAAACTTTTAGTCCCCTTGTGGACTTTTAGGAGGAATCATTAGATTCCTCATACAGATCAATGTGGTCCTGCCAGGCTTTATCATTGTCAGAGCCACAGCCAGCACAGAAAGTGAGGTAAGCCTGACGGCTACCTCCACAATGGATCATCCCCCATACCCCCTAAACCCCCCCCCCTCCTGCACGATCTGCGCTGTGTGTGTGTGGGGAGGGGGCGATCCACCCCACTGGACCACCAGGGAGCAGTTAAAGGTACCTTAAGACACTGCTGTCAGCTTTGACAGAGGCAATCTAAAGGGGTAATAACCGGCCATGGCGATCGCCACATGTCGGCTATTAATGCCGGCCCTCAGCTACAAGAATCGGGAGCCCGCGCTATACCTGCTTAATAGCACATGGACATGTATAAACAACCATTATGCACATAAGCTGGTATAGTTTCAATAATAGATAAACTCAAAACATCAAAGTTGCTGTCATGTTTAAGTGATAAGTGACGGGGCACGCTGTGTAGCATGTAACAGTTCTTAACATTTTATCTATGCTTATTCATGCAGGCCGCATTGTCTGAAAAGTGTGGCCCACATATTGAAGACTGCATGAACAAGATAAATTGCATACATAGTATCACAGTTACTAAAAACATAAATACAATACATGTTTTTAGAGATATTGGAGGTAAAAGAATGTTTAGCATACCCAATTATAGAGCAACAACCTAGATGTGTTGCATGGAAAGATACCCTTCTCAGCGGTACTGCTTGCATCAGTTGTATTACTCAAAATGTCATTGTTTATCTACTGGGGGCGATTAGATTTTGCAGGTTCACAGACCTGCGGAATGTAACCCCAGGCTGAGCTGGGAGAAGATCACCCAAAACTGGGTCATCCTTTAGAATGGACCAATGCTTTCCAAAGATTCGCTTAATGTCATTCGCAGCACAGTTAGAGCAAGTAATGAAACCATATCTATATTCATTTGGATTTTCCTGACTATTATTGATATTCTGTGGTGGAATCTGGGGTTTAAGGGATACCAGGTCTAGAAAGTATAGCCTTAGAGTAACCCTTTTCAAGAAAACGATCATGTAAAATAAGGGATTGTTTGGAAAAATCTTCAAACTTCGTACAGTTTCTACGGATCTGCAAATATTGCCCGTAGGGCACATTGCGGATCCATTTTGGATAATGCAAGCTATTAAATTCAAGTAGACTACTAATGTCCACTGGTTTAAAAAAAAGTTTGGGTATTAATTCCCCCCAAAGAATCCTTTCTAATCAATAAATCTAAAAACTCTATATCGGTGGAAGAACAGTGGAGAGTGAATTTAAGGCCCACTCGTTTGTATTGAGCAAGTCCACAAAATCATAAGCCTGTTGTAATGATCCAGTCCAAATAATAAACAAATTGTCAATGAATCACCTTTAAAAGGTGTCAAACTGACAAAAACTGGGAAACTGCGCGATATGAAGGGACTCGAAACGCCCCATCACCAAATTAGCATAGCTAGGGGTGAATCAAGTCCCCATAGCACAGCCTCTCGTTTGCCTGTAAATAATATTGCTGAATGAAAACACATTGGGGGGATTCATCAATTTATATAGAGTAATAATAATAATTAATAATTTTATTTATATAGCGCCTACAGATTCCGCAGCGCTTAGTAATTTTAGGTGTATTTTCTTGCGCAAGGATATTTCCTGCATTCTTTTTGTGCGTGTTTTTTGGTGGA
This sequence comes from Hyla sarda, assembly GCF_029499605.1. Taxonomy (NCBI): domain Eukaryota; kingdom Metazoa; phylum Chordata; class Amphibia; order Anura; family Hylidae; genus Hyla; species Hyla sarda. The sequence goes on along the minus strand of NC_079193.1, from coordinate 213,935,503 downwards.
ACTTTTTCTAAAGATATCACCATTCAGGTGTACCGTAGAGCCGTTTTTCCTATAGACATGAATTTACTAACTGCGTCTTTTTTTTTGCGCACAAAAAGAACGCAAGTGTCATTTTTTTGCGCAAATATACACCAGCTCCGAGCACACATACAAGTCTGCCTTATATTTTTTTCAAGAGCTGAGATGGGCTGGATTCTATTACTGCACATGATTCACAGAGACCTGTGCGCAAGTTTAGTAAGTTTTGCGCAACTTAATGACAAATACACGCAGCAGAAAGGGGTAAAAAAAAAAAGCTCTACCATACACTGATGTTGATGAATCCCCCCCATTGTGTCCAAGAATAAAGTGCATAACATTAATTAAAAATGTTGCCAGAACAGAAGAAAAATTTGTGTCCATAGAAAAAGTGTCTTAAATAGCCCGTATCCCAAAAGATTTAATAATATTAGAATACAGTGCAGACTTTCACCGTTAGAAGTTCCCGAAGTTCCACACACCACGTAAGGCACACAATTCCTTGGAAACAATGGAATAAAACATATCAATATGTGGTCCCTTATGATGAATGAGATAAAAGGATGACGGTGGAACAACTCTAACATGTTGAACATTAAGATCAACAGTAGGTAAAGTTTCTGTGGGGACTATCGGGTCTGTAACAGTACCTAATTTTTCTAACAAAGAAAAATGGCATCCTAACGTTAGTTTGCGAATAAAACAATTCAGGTCCAAAAATAAATGAAGATCATTAGGAAAGGCTACGGGACAAAACGATAACCCTTTAGATAACAAATCTATCTCATTTTGATTAAGAATATATGAAGATAAATAAAAATAATCTTAATTTTATTCTTATTTGTATTGTCTTTAGTTACAGAAGTGTTATTAAATTAGATTTTTTTTTTTTTGAGTCTGGACTGGGACCTTCTCATTCTGTGTTTTTTTCCACCCCTACAGCCTCTAAAAGGAATTTTCTTTTTACTGATTTCCCTTGGACAGGTTGGAAATTTTGGGTAATGAGGTTCGAAGTCGCACACTCCTGAATTTGATGGAGTGCCGCAGTGCTGACAATAACAAGACGGGAGTCCAAAAAATGAATTGGATACATCATGTACGGTAAGGATTGAACTATTAAGAGTATCTTCCTCAATAGTAGAATCAAACCAATACCATTCAGGGTAATCGAGGAGTATGATAAGCATGTTTTCACACACTGCAGTGGTGCGATAACAGCCGACAATTTATCAGCTGAACCAGCAACTCCCGGTGGTGTGGACAACATGCTGCTCGGAACAAGAGAAACAACAGAAGCTGCACCAATGGAGCCCTTAGAAGTGACCTTGGTATAGCTCATACTAGATATAGAATTGGTTTGCAAATTAGAGGTACCAAAATCTTTTTCGGATTTTTCTTATGAAACCTAGAATTGTAAATCATCCGACTGCAACTCGGAGAAAACTTAGATTTATCATTACCGCGGGGATGACTCTGATGGTAGGAATTATTTCTATTTTTAATATTATTTTTAGGAATAGCTCTTAATGATTGAGGCCTCAAGCTTACATCAGCACAGGTGGTAGAATTATTCACCTGTGTTACAGACAAAATTTCCTGTGTATGGTGCAAATTCACATTAGAAGTAGATAACCCTGAAAAGTTTGTGGATATATCTTATTCTTGTTATTGTTGGTAGTACTGTTAATAGATGTCACATTATGTTGGTTATATTTAGGCCATTTCTGTACCTGGCAACAAGCATAGTCATTTTTGTCCCTGTTAAATGTATGGACCTTTTAATTGATGGTATCTAATTCAATTTTTTTCAAACAATTTAACACCAGATTATCCAATCTTTTAAAGGGGTATTCCGGGAATTTTTTTTATTTGACGATGCTACAGGGGCTGTAAAGTTAGTGTAGTTCATAATATAATGTCTTTAGCTGTGTGTGACTGTTTTCTCACAATTCTTATGTGATTTTCACCCCAATATTTATTTTTAACAGCATACAAAATGACTGCTGTCTCGGATTTTTTCCCAGCTTGCAATGCGGTTGAGACCTAACTCACTAGTCAGCTGATGACAGGTAGCCTGTCTGCTTCAATGGGTGGAGGGATCAATCTGCAGCTAATGCAACAGCTGTAGGCATCCTGATTGAAGACCACAGGTCTGCAGCTCATTTATGTTTCAATGGGTGGGGTAGCTGATGCGTGGGAAGAAGGAAAATGGTATCATGGGATTTGTAGGCAAACAAGAAAACTGAAAACAGGAAATACAAGTTCACAGAAAGCTAGCCATAGTGTTCTGGTAATCTCACAGCACAGCCATTTAGCCCCAAGACAAGTGCAGATCCTTCCTAAACATGTCCATTACTGTCTGCCAGGTACGTACTAAAATCACCTTGTGGTGGATAACCCCTTTAAATTCACCACAATGACTAAACTGTAGCAAAGGATCTCTAATCTTACGAGCAGTGAGCATATAGCTCATGGATAAGGTATTTCTTTTCTTACGAAGGCGTTCAATCATACCTCGTGAGCAGGACTCAAGATATTCCTCCCATACAAGGGTAAAAGCAGTATCATTATGAAATTAAGATTCAATAGGAGGATATAATCCTCTTGGTGAAATATGATTCTCAAAATATCTAGTTAAATATAGCACATCAACACTATGCTGTATTTCCAATTTACAAGCATCCTCCTATTGCTTAAAAAGTTTATGCAAACGATTAAGATCCAGTTCAGACAATGTGTCATGATTCGTCTCCACTAAAAACAACAACTCCCAGTATTGCTGGACAGCTATTGACTGTCCAGCCATGCTGAAAGTTTTGCATTAGCAAAAGGCACCCTGTTTGAGAAACACTGCCGTACAGTATTCCCTAATTTAGGCTTCAAATGCGCACTCCAGAGCCCTGTCATATTTCAAGGCAACAGTTTTGTGCCAAACATGGGGCATTTCCGTACTCGGGAGAAAATGCATTACAAATTTTGAGGACTTTTTCTCCTTTTGCCCCTTATGAAAAGGTAAAGTTGGGGTCTACACCAGCATGTTAGTGTAAAAAAATTTTAAGTTTTGCACTGACATGCTGGTGTTGCCACATACTTTTCATTTTCACAAGGGGTAAAAGGAAAAAAAAGACCCCCAAAATTGTAACTCAATTTCTCCTGAGTATGGAAATACCCCATATGTGGGCGTAAAGTGCTCTGCGGGCGCACAACAAGGCTTAGGCGTGAGAGTGCACCATGTACATTTGAGGCCTAAATTGGTGATTTGCACAAGGGTGGCTGATAGTTTCAGCAGTTCTGACATAAATGCAAGAAAAAAAAAACACCCACATGTGACCCTGTTTTGGAAACTACACCCCTCATGGAATGTAACAAGGGGTATAGTGGGTCTTAACACCCCACAGGTGTTTGAAGAATTTTCGTAAAATTTGTACGTGAAAATGAAAATTTTTTATTTTTTCATTACAATGCTGGTTTAATCCCAGATTTTTCATTTTCACAAGGGGTAATAGGAAAAAAAAAACAACATAATTTGTAACACAATTTCTTCTGAGTACATAAATACCCTGTGTGGACGTAAAGTACTCCCTAACGTAATGTGGGGTGCAAATGCTCACTGCACCCCTTATTACATTCTGTGTGGAGTGTAGTTTCTGAAACAGGGTCACATGTGGGGGGATCCATTGTTCTGTTAGCATGGGGGCTTTGTAAACGCACATGGCCTCCGACTTCTGTTCCAAACAAATTCTCTCTCCAAAAGCCCAATGGTACTCCTTCTCTTCTGAGCATTGTGGTTAGCCCGCAGAGCACTTTGCATCCACATATGGGGTATTTCCATATTCAGAAGAAATGGGGTTAAAAATTTTCAGGGGCTTTTTCTCCTATTGTGAAAATGAAAAATTTGGGGTAACACCAGCATTTTAGTGAAATTTTTTTTAGTGAAAATTTGTCAAACACCTGTGGGGTGTAAAGGCTCACTGTACCCCTTGTTATGTTCCTTGAGGGGTGTTGTTTCCCAAATAGTGTGCCATGTGGGGCTTTTTTTTTTTTTTTTGCTGTTCTGTGCACCTAAATAGGGGCTTCCTAAATGTGACATGCCCCCCAAAAACCATTTCAGCAAAATTTGCTTTCAAAAAGCCAAATGTGGCTCCTTCTCTTCTGAGCATTGTAGTGCTCCGCAGAGCACTTGACGTCCACTTGAGTATTTCCATACTCAGAAGAAATGGGGTTACATTGGGGGGCATTTTCTCCTAATACCTCTTGTAAAAATGGCACGTTTGGGGAAAAAACTGCATTTTAATGAAAAAAAAAATGTATTTACACATTCGACTTTACCGAAAAGTCATCAAACACCAGTGGGGTGTTAAGGCTTGGTGCACCCCTTGTAATGTGCCATGAGGGGTGTAGTTTCCAAAATAGTATGCCATGTGTTTTTTTTTTCTTTTTTGCTGTTCTGGCACCATAGAGGCTTCCTAAATGTGACATGCCCCCCAAAAACCATTTCAGCAAAATTCATTCTCCAAAATCCCATTGTTGCTTCTTTGCTTCTGAGCCCTCTAGCGCACCCACAGAGCACTTTACGTTCACATATGAGGTATTTCCTTACTCGCGAGAAATTGGGTTACACATTTTGGGGGGCTTTTTCTCCTTTTACTCTATTCTAAAACTGGGTCTACATGTTAGTGTAAAAAATGGAGATTTTGAATTTTCTCCTTCACATTGCTGCTATTCCTGTGAAACACCTAAAGGGTTAACATACTTTCAAGATGTCATTTTGTATACTTTGAGGGGTGCAGTTTTTATAATGGGGTCATTTATGGGGTATTTCTAATATGAAGGCCCCTCAAATCCGCTTCAATACTGAACTGGTCCCCGAAAAATTCAGATTTGAACATTATGGGAAAAATTGGAAAATTGAAGCCCTCTGATGTCTTCCAAAAGTAAAAACATGTCAACTTTATGAAGCAAACATAAAGTAGGCATATTGTATATATGAATCAATATATAATTTATTTGGGATGTCTGTTTTCCTTACAAGCAAAGAGCTTCAACGTTAGAAAAATGAAACCTTTTCAAAATTTTCATGAAAGTTTGAAATTTTTCACCAAGAAATGATGCAATTATCGACGGAAATTTACCACTATGTTAACCCCTTAAGGACTCAGGGTTTTTCAGTTTTTGCACTTTCGTTTTTTCCTCCTTAACTTTTAAAAATCATAACCCTTTTAATTTTCCATCTAAAAATCCATATTATGGCTTATTTTTTGCGTGGCCAATTCTACTTTGCAGTGACATTAGTCATTTTACCCAAAAATGCACGGCGAAACGGGAAAGAAAATCATTGTGCGACAAAATCGAAGAAAAAACGCCATTTAGTAACTTTTGGGGGCTTCCGTTTCTACGCAGTGCATATTTCGGTAAAAATTACACCTTATCATTATTCTGTAGGTTCAAACGGTTAAAATGATACCCTACTTATATAGGTTGGATATTGTCATACTTCTGGAAAAAATCATAACTACATGCAGGAAAATTTATACATTTAAAAATGTCCTCTTCTGACCCCTATAACTTTTTTTATTTTTCCACGTACAGGGCGGTATGAGGACTCATTTTTTGCGCCGGGATCTGAAGTTTTTATCGGTATGATTTTTGTTTTGATCGGACTTTTTAATCACTTTTTAAACATTTTTTTATGGTATAAAAAGTGACCAAAAATGAGCTTTTTTTTGTCTTTTGAATTTTTTTGCACGTACGCCATTGACCGTGCGGTTTAATTAATGATATATTTTTATAGTTCGGACATTTACACATGCGGTGATACCACATATGTTTATTTAAAAAAATTTTTACACTGTTTTATTTTTTTTAATGGGAAAAGGGGGGTGATTCAAACTTTTATTAGGGAAGGGGTTAAATGACCTTTATTAACACTTTTTTTTAACTTTTTTTTTGCAGTGCTATAGGTCCCATAGGGACCTATAACACTGCACACACTGATCTTTTACACAGATCACAGGCGTGTATTAACACGCCTGTGATCAGTGTTATCGGCGCTTGACTGCTTCTGCCTGGATCTCAGGCACGGAGCAGTCATTCGCCGATCGGACACCGAGGAGGCAGGTAAGGGCCCTCCCGGTGTCCTGCAAGCTGTTCGGGACGCCGCGATTTCACCGCGGCGGTCCCGAACAGCCCGACTGAGCAGCCGGGTCACTTTCACTTTCACTTTAGAAGCGGCAGTTCACTTTGACCGCCGCTTCTAAAGGGTTAATACCGCACATCGCCGCGATCGGCGATGTGTGGTATTAGCCGCGGGTCCCGGCTGTTGATGAGCGCCGGGACCGACGCGATATGATGCGGGATCGCGGCGTGATCCCGCTTCATATCGCGGGAGCCGGCGCAGGACGTAAATATACGTCCTGTGTCATTAAGGGGTTAAAGTAGAATATGTCACAAAAAAAACTATTTCGAAATCAAATTCATAAGTAAAAGCCTCCCAGAGTTATATATGCTTAAAGGGACAGTGGTCAGATGTGCAAAAAGTGCTCTGGTCCTTAAAGCGTACCCGTCAGATCCAACAAAATTTATTTTTTTATATATCGCTCAGTTCCTAATCCTGACCATAAACATCTAATTTTTATGTGTCTAGCATCTTTATATATTTTTTTATTACACTTTTAATTTAGCTCACTAGTCTTAATTCCTCTCAACGTGAGGGGGCGTGGCCTCACTGTGCAGGTCTCCACCCCCTCCCTCAGTATGCTGTCTGCTCACATCTCCCCTAGCATTAGCAAAACGACAACTCCCAGCTTGTCCTCACTGACAGTAGCGGGACACAAGCTGACAGTGGGAGGATTTTTCCTCCAGCTGTGCGCCCTGCGCTCACAGCTGTCAATCAAGGAAGTGTGTCCATGACATAGGTGATGATACATGGACACAGCAGGACTAGTATATGTCGAAGCAGGCAGGGGGGCAGTTGTTTCACTGTCTTTTTCAGTATGAAATACTGAACATTTTCTAATGAAAGCAATTGCAAACTCTATTGGTTTTGCATGATTTACAACACATCAAAAGTTTTTGTATCTGACAGTGCCCACTTAAGGTGAAAATTGGCTTGGTCCTTAAGGGGTTAATGTTTTTAGTAACTGTGATACTATGTATGCAAGTTATCTTCTCGCTTGTTAATGCGGTCTTCAATATGTGGGCCACACTGTTCAGACAGTGCGGACCCGCAAGAATAAGCATAGATCAAACGTTAAGAACCGTTACATGCTACACAGCGTATCCCATCACTTATCACTTAAACATGACAGCAACTTTGATGTTTTTAGTTTATCTCTTATTGAAATTATACCATCATATGTACATAATAGATTCCAAAAAATGATCAATAGAGAATCTTTCTGAATATTCACACTGGACACACTTTCCGAGCAATTTAAATGAGACCATTGAAAACGCACGTTAGCATGTGACCTGTGTTTTATGTATATTTAAATACTGTGGATTTCATGTATTTTTATATTTTGCATTTAATATGTATATATTTTTTGTACTGTTTATATATCGCTATATACTTTTGTACGTTTATGCAAGGGTTAATGGTGTCATATAAATACCACTGACCTTTCTTGTTCCCAATATGCCTGATGAAGCGGAGTTACCGCAAAATGCATTGCATTATGGGTAATAAATCCTTTTAGCCTTGAAGAGTCCCAGTGCCATGCTTGATCCTAACGTTCTGTATTGTGCCAGGAGCGGCTGCAGAGTCTCGCATGCTCATTCTTATCATGCTGACACCATAGTTGTACCTGGACAGTACAACCACCGTTGGTGAGCACCAGTCACACTGGTCTTTTTAATTTATGTTTTATAAATGGTATCACACTATGGAGCACTTGTTCCCTCTGTTTTAGTTAAGAAATGGACTCCTGCCTTCTTTGATGGATTTTAATTCATGAATGAAGCGATTAAAAAAATGTGGAGTATCTTACAAGTATCTTAGCTTAACAAAATAGATCAATACAGTTTGGTCACTTCAGGACACCTTCTGCATTCTGCAGGAAGCTTAGTGGAGTCTCTGTCCATGTGGAACTCAGCTTTATGATCATATCTTCTCTTAGTGACACTTAACTTGACTCTTCTTTATTCCTTCTTTCTACCCTTTTATTGCTTGACTCTAGTCTTAAGTTAAGACATGCGGTCTACCAAGGCTTTCCTATATCTTCAGAGATTATGATGGAACAACATTATCATTTAGTCATATGTTAAATATTACATTTGCATAAGCATTAAATTACTTAAGTAATGCATCTTCCATAATGATGGAAATATGTACAATAATATTAAATATATTAATGTTACCCCTTCTTTTTACATTCTAAATTGATTCTGTTTTACCCAGTTGTTTTATCATCTTTAATAAATCAAAGCTGGAAAAAAAAAAAAAGAAAACCCATTATAACATACTACTATTATTGGAGCTCCCACAGTGCACTGTAATTGGTAACAGGGAAGTATAATCCTAAATTACACTTGTCACTAGAGAAGAAAACATCACACAAATCCGTAAAAGATAAATAAGGTTTACCCAATATCATATATAAATGTAAACTGTTAAATATAAAAATAGTTAAACAAATATTTCAGTTTTTCATTCATTTTTTTATTATAAGAGTGCTTCTGTGTCTGGACATTGCTGTTGAATACTTGTTATAGTGCCCCCTAGTGTTTGTTTGATTCTCTTTCAGAACCTCCACACAAGAATCCAGTGAAGATGGACACACACATGCTCCCATCACCAAGATACTCTTGTACACGGGTGATAAAGCAATTCCTGATATTGCACCGGCCACCGGGCAACTAGTATGAAATTAAATATTTAAATAATAGGATTATGTATTGTTTGTTCTAACAGGTCAACCCTGTAAATGTGTATTGTTAGTTTATATAGTATCTGGTTTACATGTGGATACATCTGTGTTGCTATCTTCTTCAGGTGAATGGGATTTTGTATTCCATTTTATTCCAGCAGTGATGTAAAGAAATGGCATAATAGTACAATTAAGCACTATGGCATAAATACTGGCATAGAAAAAAGCAACCGTTTGGATGTTTGTGGGTATTAAATGAAAGTACATTAGAAGCCATAAAAAGTTGAATGGAATGACAGATAAGATAAACACAATAACTGTTAAGATTATGAAAGCATAAAGTTCTGTAGAGACCTGATGATTGAATTTCTTCTTTATACGGATGAGCAGAATAAAGGATGAGGTGACCATGGTTGGTAGGCAGACAACTATAGCTAAAGCAAATGTTATCAGCTGTATTGCCGTGCATCCTGGAGTCGGAGTCACAAAAGCATCTGATGTGCACACCAAGTTTTCAGAAAGGCTTTCCATCCAGCCGATTGACCAAAGTATAACACACACATATATAGACAATCTCTTGGGACGATGACAATTGTGCCATACAGGGAACTCAACAGAGATACATGTTTCCACGCTGATGGCTGTCAGGATGAACATTCCTGAATAGAGTGCGCTGTCATAAAATATTTCTAGAAATAAGTACAGGGAATCCTTCCCTTCAAAATCGGAATTTATATTATTCAGTGTATTGATATTAAGTATCAGTATGCACACACTGAATAGTAAGACTACGAAGTAAGCCACTGCCAAGTTGATACTGTAAGTAGTACATTTGTTCTTCTTGATCTTAAAACACAGGTCCCATAGTACAATAATATTTCCCACCAAGCCGATCAGGCAGAGAAGTAAAGCAACAGCAGCTGCAATTGTAAAATGTATATAGGCATCTTGTGAGTAACCACCACTTGCTTCAGCTTCAAGGTCAGTTGTTATTGTGGTGTTGTTAAGTGACATGTTTGTTTGTTTGCTTTTTTTCTATATTGCTCGTTGTCCTCAATTATCTTCCACACAGCTTATTTACCTGGTATGAAGAATAAAATATAGTAGGTTTATAAATATGCCAGTAAATGGCAGCAATAGATAGATCATAATAAAATGAAATAATGTATTAGTGAATAAAAGGCAGCAATGGGAGATAATAAAATAATGATTAAACAGCTAATGTTAAGAAAAAAAAACTATAACAATAGATTTTCTTTAGTTTTTTTTTTGTTTTTTGTTTTTTGGGGATAATTGCTTTCTGTAATCAAACAGACAAAGCTTCATTCACATTTGCACTGCAGATTTTGTCAAAAAGACAGTAAAAGCTCAGCATGCAGCTCTATTTTATCCAGTAAACTACCATACACCATGACACCAAATAAAAAGAGGCATTGTACTTATTACATACCTGCTTGCTTTTTGGTAGCCATGGTATCATCACAAAACTTATTCAAATACATCTTGTTATGTAACCTGCACTGATAAAAACACATCCATGAGCGCGGAGGTCACAAAAAGGGACGTCCATGCACTGAAGTGTAAGGTTATGTTTATATGGTTGTTGGAGTCATCATCAGCACTTTTATCACATTTGACGGCAATAAAAGCACTAATGGAAGGTAAATGGGGTCCATCGGATGTTGTTGGGATCTCATTTTAGATAAGATATTGGATGGCATTTTAACCCCTTAAGGACCAGGCCCATTTTGGCCTTAAAGAGTTATTCCAGGCAAAACCTTTTATATATATATATATATATATATATATATATATCAACTGGCTCCGGAAAGTTAAACAGATTTGTAAATTACTTCTATTAAAAAATCTTAATCCTTCCAATAGTTATTAGCTTCTGACGTTTTCTGTCTAACTGCTCAATGATGATGTCACGTCCCGGGAGCTGTGCATGATGAGAGAATATCCCCATAGGAACTGCACAGCTCCCGGGACGTGAGTCATCAGAGAGCAGTTAGACAGAAAACAACAACTCAACTTCAGAAGCTAATAACTATTGGAAGGATTAAGATTTTTTTAATAGAAGTAATTTACAAATCTGTTTAACTTTCCGGATCCAGTTGATATATAAAAAAAAAGTTTTGGCCTGGAATACCCCTTTAAGGACCAGACCAATTTTATTTTTGCGTTACCAATTGTACTTTGTAATTACATCACTTATTTTACCATAAAATGTATGGCGCAACCAAACAAATATTATTTATGTGGGAAAATTGGAAAGAAAACCGCAATTTAGCACATTTTGGAAGGTTTTGTTTTCACGCTGTACATTTTCCGGTAAAAATGACTTATTTTCTTTATTCTGTGAGTCAATATGATTAAAATTATACCACTGTTATATACTTTTCTATAATTGTACCGCTTAAAAAATCTCAAACCATTTTAACAAAATTAGTATGTTTGAAATTGCCCTATTTTGACCACCTATAACTTTCTAATTTTTCTGTATATGGGGCGATATGAGGGCTCATTTTAATAACAGTCGTTATTTTGTGACGGGTGATAGTAACAGGAGAAATAGTGCATGCAATATTTCTTCTATTCACTCCCCCATCACAAAATAACGGACGTTCATTACGGATACATTTTTATAGTGTGAAAGGGGCCTTAGAAAAAAAAGGATTATTTGTAATCAGAAACAAGACTACTGTTGCCCATAGTCAGTGGGGGAGATTTATCAAAATCTGTCCAGAGGAAAAGTTGCCCAGTTGCCCATAGCAACCAATCAGATCGCTTTTTTAATTTCGCAGAGGCCTTGTTAAAAATCAAAGAAGCAATTTGATTGGTTGCTATGGGCAACTCAGCAACTTTTCCTCTGCACAGGTTTTGATAAATCTCCCCCATTGTCTGGAAGAAAAAAAATGACTACAAAGCTACACTGTAACTAATTGATTTTAACCCTGAAGCTACAGCTATAGCAAAAACATATACATTATGTTCTATGTAATCTTGCAGACTGCAGTTGTCACTCAATAAGTCAATAGTAAGATCAGTGCTCTTGGCACTGGTCTTTTCCTGAAAATAATAAATTGCCCTCAACTCAAAGATTAAAATGAATTCAATAATATTGGTTTAACCAGCATATCTTTCTCAACCAAGACATAATAGAACAAAATACACATTCATATTAAAGCTCTCGTCACAGCACAAGAAGCCTATGTACTAGAAGTATTGTGTATTTGCATGCCTTTGTTGTTCAATACTGCAAAAAAGAGAACACATTTTAAAGGTTTTATCTAAACAGATTTTCAAAAAATGTGTACAGTTGGTTTAAGGTCATGATGTTTTTGTCTTGTATAAAACATATGTGTTTTGTTCGGATTTATCAGGCCAACTAATTTTTATATAAATAGAACACCTCATATCTGTTTTTTATGCAGTGTTGAATATTTTAGCTGAATATTGTATAAAAGATACATTATTCTCAACCCCCCCACACACACACACAAAAAATAAAAAATAAAATAAAAATACAATATTCTGGTGTAAATCTGTCAAATATGCCAAACAGGAATTGTAGTATGGATGGCCTATAGTAGCCTATTGGAATGTTACAAAGCGTTTGTGTTGATAGAAGCCAAGTAAGAAACAGAAACCTAAGTAGTGAATAGAGAAAAGAAGAAGAAAAACCAACCAGAGGCATCTTCCTTGGATTTGCTTGGATGATACTAATTCTGATCCTGCCTTCCATCGCCTGCAGTGACAGCACATATAACTTGGTATAACATATAATTAAGAGTTCACATCATGATAGAGAGTCCCTCATTTACACAATGTTTTTGTTGTAATACATAAGCATGCTATTAATACTACAATATTTCACAATCTATAAGGAAATGTTCCTAAAATAGAGTGTATAAATATAGCTCTACCTACCTCAAGGAATTTATGTGCATCTGCTGTATTAGTGTTTCTTTCTTGAAGAAAAAAATTGTGGCCTACTTTTTCTAAAAGGTAAAGTAGTTGTGCAGTTGGCACTCTGATCTGTTCTGGTGCACATTGAAGAAGCACTGTGAGTCTCAAGAGTATACCCGAAATAAGGACATTATGCAGTCATCATGGGAACAAAATAAAGAAACTAAATCCAGAGCAGCACAGCTGTGTATTGTACACAAACATAATACAGGGTGGGCCATTTATATGGATACACCTTAATAAAATGGGAATGGTTGGTGATATTAACTTCCTTTTTGTGGCACATTAGTATATGTGAGGGGGGAAACTTTTCAAGATGGGTGGTGACCATGGTGGCCCTTTTGAAGTCAGCCATTTTGAATCCAACTTTTGTTTTTTCAAGTAACTTTATTCTTTCATGGGTTATTTACAAGTTTCTGACCACTTATAAAATGTGTTGAATGTGCTGCCCATTGTGTTGGATTGTCAATGCAGCCCTCTTCTCCCACTCTTCACACACTGATAGCATCAACGCAGGAGAAATGCTAGCACCGGCTTCCAGTATCCGTAGTTTCAGGTGCTGCACATCTCGTATCTTCACAGCATAGACAATTGCCTTCAGATGACCCCAAAGATAAAAGTCTAAGGGGGTCAGATCGGGAGATTAAACTGGCCCTCGACAACCAATCCACTTTCCAGGAAACTGTTCATCTAGGAATGCTCGGACCTGACACCCATAATGTGGTGGTGCACCATCTTGTCAGGTGTCAGGTCCGAGCATTCCTAGATGAACAGTTTCCTGGAAAGTGGATTGGTCGTCGTGGGCCAGTTGAATGGCCCCCAAGGTCTCCCGATCTGACTCCCTTAGACTTTTATCTTTGGGGTCATCTGAAGGCAATTGTTTTTCTTCCCAATGAGTTTGATGTGTCACATGACCCTCTTCCTATTGAAAAAACAAAAGTTGGATCCATAATGACCGACTTCAAAATGGCCTCCATGGTCACCACCCATCTTGAAAAGTTTCCCCCCTCACATATACTAATGTGACACAAACAGGACGTTAATATCACCAACCATTCCCATTTTATTAAGGTATATCCATATAAATGGCCCACCCTTTACACTAAAGGTAAGTATCCACAGAATGGTGTGAATAAATGACATAAAACTGTACTGTACTTGTCACAAACTAACCTCAAGAAATGGCATGAACCCACTTTCTTAATTTTGTATTTGCACTAAGCAGGGTGTCAGGGGCCTAAAGGGTTTTGCATTTTTACCTAAAATGCACTTGACAGGGGTAAGGACTAAATGCATGGGATTCCCCTGTCACGTCCCTTTAGTAGTTGTCATCGGTAATGGTAGTAGTTCTAATGACTACAGATGGTGTATAGATGCAATTCATAAGACAAATGTGGAGTCCTTAAAATTTGAGGTCAGTATAGGCAGAGTTCTATCATATATGATCAGAACTGGCCACAATCAGAAATAATGTCAATAAATAGTTTGGATCTAAACCAAGTACAGCAAAATGCTATTCACAACCTCATTAAGGGTAGGGTCACATTTTGTATATTGCGGCGTATCAGCTGCTGTATATTTTCCTACCCATTGCAGTCAATGGGTAGCAAAATACACAGCTGATTGTGCTACCCATTGACTTCAATGGGAAGAAAAATATGCAGCAGCAAATATATAGCAAAATATGGCACAGGGGACCATACCCTAACAGGTGCAGTGCACCTGCATCCCTATCGTGGGCATGATGCAATCAAGATAGTGTAGCATTGCAGTAGACTACTAGGCTACAGCAGAAGGCTGTCCATGACAGCATAACAAATGTATAGCATCCAACAGCTTATATATGAAACACAACAATGTCAGCCACAATGGCAACCATGTTGCCCTGGCCAGCACAGACTTCAGCTGCAGCCTATAAAAGGACAGGCGGGGCACCTCTGAATTAACACCATTCAGGCAATTTAGAATTTGGAAGCATGTAGAGTTTCATGTCATAGATGTAGAAATCTGCATAGAAAATACTCTTAGCACCCACCACTGCTGGCAATGGTAATGATTGGTTACAGTAAACACATTTTTATATTTTATTCAATAGTAGAGAGAAAAACTCGGCACTGCTTGCCTAATTATTAGCACCTGACATCCAATGCCTCTGTTGGCTCAACCACGTCTGATGGTGCTCACTGGTAATAGCAAAGTCCAATGCAAATAATCCGTAGAAAAGAGAAAAGAAAACCAGGGCAACTCACCAAATACGTAAACTTCAAGCTTCTTTATTGATCCATGAAGGGTATAAACAGTGCAAGACACGAGTGGACAGAACACAGGGGGACATTCGTTCGGGGCTCTGAACGAACGTCCCCCTGTGTTCTGTCCACCCGTGTCTTGCACTGTTTATACCCTTCATGGATCAATAAAGAAGCTTGAAGTTTACGTATTTGGTGAGTTGCCCTGGTTTTCTTTTCTCTTTTCTACGGAACATTTTTATATTTGCAGTATTTTTTTTAAACATGTTTCCACTGAGAGTTTGTACATCATTTGTTTCAACCATTGACAAGTACAATACATCACTGCTGACATTGTTACTATTAACATTTGGACTTTCCAATTCATTGCATTACAATTGTAACACTGTATACGTTTCTGAAGGATTGCATCACTCCCTTCACGTTATTGCTGTCATGGCTTTACACCTTTTCTTAAGTGCAAGACATTTGCATTTCCTTCTGAGTCATAGAATCATACCATTTATTTTTAGATCACTTTATACCTCCATCATCACGGTCCACCTTAATTAACTTCCTACTTTAAACATGCAAATCAAATGAATGCAATTTTACTAAGATTTTTTATATTGAATAAATAGAACAGCAAAAACAATCAATGGATACTATGTATGCTAAACAGTAAGCCATTTCCTGATATTATGAGACATTTGCCCATTGTAGGACTTCATAGACAATGCTATACTTTTTCAAATTTGTTCACAATTTCATGGAAATATGACACATGCTGAGATGGAGCGAAATAGAGGCACTCATCTCCCCCAAAACTATATCCAATTAATCCGATATCCAAAATAATTAGTGACTCTGCAGCTGCTGCTCCTACTGTTAAAGTTTGCGCTACATGGAGACTCTCTGCAATGCAACTGATTGATTACCTACTGGGTGACAGCTGCAGTTTATCAGATTGCATGCAATTTATGCCAGAATTGAAAAAAACCTGACCAACTCTCCATTTTACTGAGAAAACCCTGAAATA
Organism: Hyla sarda; assembly: GCF_029499605.1. Classification (NCBI taxonomy): domain Eukaryota; kingdom Metazoa; phylum Chordata; class Amphibia; order Anura; family Hylidae; genus Hyla; species Hyla sarda. Next base: position 213,919,382 of record NC_079193.1, on the reverse strand, counting down.
TCCCCAACATTTTTGAAAAATCCCAACATATTTACTAAGGTTTCCACAAAATGTGGTGGATTTGAGCTGAGGAAAACCCTACAGCTCAGAGCATGTGTAAAAAAAAAAAGCACAATGTAGGGAAAAGTGCAACATGTTAGGGAAACATTAGTAAATACTGTGTAATAATATCTGTTGGAGAAAAAAAACCACAAAGAAAACTACACTACACCCATCAGGGCCATTGTGTTCATATAACAGTGCAATAGACTCTTTGTAAAAGAGTATAGCCCACTGAATAAATATTTGTAATGTATATGAGCTGACTAAACACTAAAATTAAATGTGGTATCCGTCACATGACCCCCACCACACACACTCCCAAAAATGACACACATCATGTAACCACTGGCATTGACTTAGCAACAGGGTTATATGATATAAATTTGATGATTCAACACGTTATGATTAACCTTATAGTTATTGCAACAACCTCAATGGCCCTCATTTACTATTCTAAACCCGACCTCTTTTGTCGGGTTTTTTTGTCGCATCTTTGTCTGCGCCATGTCGCAGACATCGTGCGCCAGTCTGCGACACGATGCAACATTTTTTCCCGACGGACCCGATGTGGATTCTCCCAAACCCGAAAAAGGGGCATAACCAGACATTTCTGAGCTTTCCCACGTATTTATAAAGGTTTCCAACCCGAATTTGTTGTATTGTTGTGGATTTTTTCCCGACAGCTAAGAGGAGTTGGAAACCAAAACCAACAAAACCCACGTGCGACAAACAGGATGCGACATAATAATAAATATCAGGGGAAAAAAGCAATCGGGTAAGAAAGCAACATAGACTTACAACCCGATTTTCTTAGTAAATGAGGGCCAATGTGTGTATTGACTTCTCTGCAATCTATTACAAGCCATCCACTGTACTAGCACTCTGCTTGAGTTAGGGGGCGCAATATATACCTTGCTGCCGTCACTGGCAAACCACGTAATACCACTGAGAAAAGGCTTAAGAGGAAATAAGGAGATACCACAAATAGCGACTGAGAACAGGCCAAAGATACAACCAAGAGATACCATAAACTAGACCAGGAACAGACCAAGAACTTGGACCTAGGAAAAAACTTGGAAAAGGCCAGGAGTCAAAACCAGAAACATGGGTACCAGAGAGCAGATTGGGTCAGAACCAGCAGCAAGACAAGGCAGAGAATAGAAGCAGGAGGTCTGAACCAGGAGTAGCAGGTGCCAGACATAATATCCAATGGTTTTGGCAGGAACATAATAAGGAGTAACTTGTAGTCAGACAAGTAGCAGCATTTTACTGAAATACCAGGTGTACTAGACTAAAGCTAGACTAAAGGTAGGACTACAAGTACTAAGCATTATATACAAGGTTTAAGGCAGTAGTATGAATAAGGAACAACTCAGGAATAACTACACATTTGAGCCAGGAGTAGTACTACAAGTACCAGGTGTAGCATTCACGGCTCAAGCAGGGGCATACTCAGCAGTAGCCAGAAGTCTGGGCAAGTGGTAATATCACATGCATTATGGAGTATTATGTAGTATTCAAGAGTAAAAGCAGTAGCAATTTGGAGAAACAGGGCCGGCGTCATAACCAGGAATACAAGGCAGCGAACAAGAATCCAGGAATACTGTACCAAGAACAAGGCGGTTTAGGGCAGGGTCCACCGAAACAGAGATCAGATGGACCAGGATCAAGAACTTCACTGTAATCTGTACATTGATACTTTGGACAAATCATCATGTGTTATTTGTTCCTATAATTTTTTATTAGTTTTTACTATTTTTATGTAATGTATTTTAGACTGAAATTGGATCTATGTAACAGGCAAGGCTGAAATCTTTCAAATGCTGGATATGAACCGAGTATGGCGCAGACTCGAGACGGGAGCCCGGGCCACACACGGTTAATGGCACAAGGTCGTTTATACACATCCTTGGTCGTTAACCAATTAAGCTTTCCTCATAGTTAAGATGTCCTATGCCCCTTATTAGTTTAGTCACCCCTCTCTGCACCATTTTGAGCTCCAAAACATCCCTTTTATGAATTGGTGCCCAAAATTGAACAGCATATTCCAAGTGAGGCCGAACCAATGCTTTGTAAAGGCGTAGTATTATGTCCCTTTCCCTCAAGTCCATGCCTTTTCTGATACATGACAATATCCTGCTGGCCTTAGAGGCAGCTGCCTTACATTGCATGCTATTCTGTAGTCTATGATCTACAAGTACACCCAGATCCTTCTCTACAAGTAACTCTCCTAGTTTAACCCTCCCTAAGACATAGGATGCAGGCAGATGTTTAGTACCCAGATGCATAACTTTACATTTATTTATTATTATTATTATTTTTTTGCATGTTGACACATATGGGGGCATGTGTGTGGGACCTAATCACTATATGGGGTAGTATTGGGGACCCAACTACTATATTGGGGCAGTGTGAGGTCTTACTAAAATATAGGGGCAAAGTGGAGGGCTAGCTATTATATTGGGGCAGTGTGAGCCTGTCTACTATATGGGGTAGTTTGGGGTGCTAACCACTATATGGGTGCAGTGTGAGGGACCGAACTATTAGAGCATGTAAAGAGTTCATATTCACCTCTATATGGTCATTGTTTGGGGGAATATTGATCTGTATATAGCACATTCTATTTTATAACAGGTATAATAGTACAGGCCTGCACTACTTGGCAGTAGGTGGCGTTCTGGAATTAATATAGGCTACACTTTTTGGGGCCACACTTAAGTTTTAAGTGAGGTATTCCTATCTTAACTCATGTAGTTAAAGAGTACCTATCACCAAATAAACAGTCCTAAACTAACTCAGGCTATGTTCCCTAACTACTCCTAAACACTCATCGCACCCTTTAAAAAAAATTCAGAGCTTTAAAAAGCTTCACCTTTTTCTTGTTTCCCAGCAGGCATGACATCACTGAAGCCTGCTGGGGGACCACTTCCGCCCTTACATGGTTGCAGTGCTGTGATCAATAGAAGACCTCAAGCTTCGTGCATGTTTTAGTCTGTGTTGCTATTAGTGAGGCTCTCCTGCAGGTTTCAGTCTGTGCAGCTTTCTGTGAAAATCTGTGGAGCTTTCACTTTCTGTGCAGTTGTCAATCAAGCTCAGTGCAAAGAAGCACTTCCTGAGTTTGGACTCCTACCAGGCCGAGAGGAGACCTAACTCACTATATTAATTGTGGCAGGGAATAGAACAGAGCCACCTAGTGGCCGTGTTTTCTATTACATTTTAAACATATTTATGTTGATCATTTTAAAAGCAAGTGAATGGGAAAGTGTCTGCTAATTACACAAGGAACACTATATTAAAAGTTTTATTTGGTGACAGATACTCTTTAACCCCTTAAGGACTCAGCCCATTTTGGCCTTAAGGACTCAGACAATTTAATTTTTACGTTTTCATTTTTTCCTCCTCGCCTTCTAAAAATCATAACTCTTTTATATTTTCATCCACAGACTAGTATGAGGGCTTGTTTTTTGCGCGACCAGTTGTCCTTTGTAATGACATAACTCATTATATCATAAAATGTATGGCGCAACAAAAAAACACTATTTTTGTGGGGAAATTAAAACGAAAAACGCAATTTTGCTAATTTTGGAAGGTTTCGTTTTCACGCCGTACAATTTATGGTAAAAATGACGTGTGTTCTTTATTCTGAGGGTCAATACGATTAAAATTATACCCATTATTACATACTTTTATATTATTGTTGCGCTTAAAAAAAAATCACAAACTTTTTAACAAAATTAGTACGTTTATAATCCCTTTATTTTGATGACCTATAACTTTTTTATTTTTCCGTATAAGCGGCGGTATGGGGGCTCATTTTTTGCGCCATGATCTGTATTTTTTTTGATACCACATTTGCATATAAAAAACTTTTAATACATTTTTTATAATTTTTTTTTAAATAAAATGTATTAAAAAAGTAGGAATTTTGGACTTATTTTTTTTTTTCGTTCACGCCGTTAACCGTACGGGATCATTAACATTTTATTTTAATAGTTCGGACATTTACGCACACGGCGATACCAAATATGTCTATAAAAAAAAATTTTTGCGCTTTTTGGGGGTAAAATAGGAAAAAACGGACGTTTTATTTTTTTATTGGGGGAGGGGATTTTTTACTTTTTTTTTTACTTTTACATTTTTTACCTTTTTTTTTTACACTTGAATAGTCCCCATAGGGGACTATTCATAGCAATACCATGATTGCTAATACTGATCTGTTATATGTATAGGACATAGAACAGATCAGTGTTTACGGTGATCTTCTGCTCTGGTCTGCTCGATCACAGACCAGAGCAGGAGACGCCGGGAGCCACACGGAGGAAGGAGAGGGGACCTCCGTGCGGCGTTCTGAATGATCGGATCCGATCATTCATTCAAATCGCGCACTGCCGCAGATGCCGGGATCTGTATTGATCCCGGCACCTGAGGGGTTAATGGCGGACGCCCGCGAGATCGCGGGCGTCGGCCATTGCCGGCGGGTCCCTGGCTGCGATCAGCAGCCGGGATCAGCCGCGCATGACACGGGCATCGCTCCGATGCCCGCGGTTATGCTTAGGACGTAAATGTACGTCCTGGTGCGTTAAGTACCACCGCACCAGTACGTACATTTACGTCCTGTGTCCTTAAGGGGTTAAGTTGTAGGGCATGTCAAAGTATATGTTTTTGCAAATACATTTATTTAGCAAACTTGCAAACTTGCCTCGTTCTGATTTTATGATGAAGTACCCTTTTACAGTGTACCTGTCATTTCAGGTGACTATTCAAGATAAGCCGCCCTGTGTGTGTACATGAAGAACAGTTTCTGGCCGGTATATAACTTGTATATCTCTCTAGTATGCAGTTCTCCTTGAGCTGGTGGGTGAGCTCCCTCCTCCCCTTCATGGATTTGTATTGCTTTGTCTTGCAAAGACATAACAAAGTTCAGCTAATTTTCTGAGAAAAATTTTAACGGCAAGGGGGAAGGGGTTGAGGGAAAAAGAAGCATTTTTGTCTAATAAGAAATGTTACAAAAATTTTTATACACTAACACTAACCTAAAATAAAAAGTAAAAAACACTACATATACACATACCCCTACACAGCCCCCCCTCCCCAAAAAAAAGAAAAACGTCTGGTACGCTACTGTTTCCAAAACGGAGCCTCCAGCTGTTGCAAAATAATAACTCCCAGTATTGCCGGACAGCCATTGACTGTCCAGGCATGCTGGGAGTTTTGCAACAGCTGGAGGCACCCTGTTTGGGAATCATTGGCATAGAATACCCCTATGTCCACCCCTATGCAAATCCCTAATTCAGGCCTCAAATGCGCATGGCGCTCTCTCACTTTGGAGCCCTGTCGTATTTCAGGGCAACAGTTTTTGGACACATATGGGGTATCGCCGTACTCGGGAGAAATTGCCTTACAAATTTTGGGGGGCTTTTTCTTCTTTAACCCCTTATGAAAAGGTGAAGTTGGGGTCTACACCAGCATGTTAGTGTAAAAAAATAATTTTTTTACACTGACATGCTGGTGTTGCCCTATACTTTTCATTTTCACAAGAGGTAAAAGGGAAAAAAGACCCCCAAAATTTGTAACGCAATTTCTCCCGACTACGGAGATACCCCATATGTGGGCGCAAAGTGCTCTGGGGGCGCACAACAAGGCCCAGAAGGGAGAGTGCGTCATGTACATTTGAGGCGATTTGCACAGGGGTGGCTGATTGTTACAGCAGTTCTGACAAACGCAAAACAATAAATATCCATATGTGACCCCATTTTGGAAACTACACCCCTCACGGAATTTAATAAGGGGTGCAGTGAGCATTTACACCCCACTGGTGTATGACAGATTTTTGGAACAGTGGTCTGTGAAAATGAAAAATAAAATTTTTGATTTGCACAGTCCACTGTTTCAAATATCTGTCAAACGCCAGTGGGGTGTAAATGCTCACTGCACCCCTTATTAAATTCCATGAGGGGTATAGTTTCCAAAATGGGGTCACATGTGGGGGGGGTCCACTGTTCTGGCACCATAGGGGCTTCCTAAATGGGACATGCCCCCCAAAAACCCTTTCAGAAAAACTCACTCTCCAAAATCCCATTGTCGCTCCTTCCCTTCTGAGCCCTCTACTGCGCCCGCCGAACACTTTACATACGCATATGAGGTATTTCCTTACTCGAGAGAAATTGGGTTACAAATTTTGGAGTGATTTCTCTCCTTTTACCCCTTGTAAAAATTCAAAAATTGGGTCTACAAGAAAATGCGAGTGTAAAAAATGAAGATTTAGAATTTTCTCCTTCACTTTGCTGCTATTCCTGTGAAACACCTAAAGGGTTAAAACACTTACTGAATGTCATTTTGAATACTTTGGGGGGTGCAGTTTTTATAATGGGGTCATTTATGGGGTATTTCTAATATGAAGACCCTTAAAATCCCCTTCCAACCTGAACTGGGCCCTGAAAAATTACGATTTAGAAAATCTTGAGAAAAATTGGAAAATTGCTGCGGAACTTTGAAGCCCTCTGGTGCCCTCCAAAAGTAAAAACTTGTCAATTTTTTAATGCAAACACAAAGTAGACATATTGTATATGTGAATCAATATGTAATTTATTTGGAATATCCATTTTCCTTTCAAGCAGAGACTTTCAAAGTTAGAAAAATGCTAAATTTTCAAAATTTTCATGAAATTTTTAGATTTTTTACCAAGAAAGGATACAAATATCAGTGAAATTTTACCGATAACATAAAGTAGAATATGTCACGAAAAAACAATCTCGGAATCAGAATGATAAGTAAAAGCATTCCAGAGTTTTTAATGTTTAAATTGACAGTGGTCAGATTTTCAAAAAATGCCCAAGTCCTGAAGGTGAAAATGGGCTGGGTCATGAAGGGGTTAATGCACCAGGACATCACTGTTTATGACAGGCAGAGGCGATCTGTCATTAACCCTTTAGACGCCGGTATCGATATCGATCACATCATCTAAACTACAAGTGAAAAATGCAAGTAGCTTAGTGGAGCTTATCGTCTTGATGAGCTAAAATGATGAGGGAGGGTCCCCTTACCTCCCTATGGCCGCAAGATCAACACTGCAGTGATGCAGCCTGGGAGTGCCATCCATTTGGTTACCAGCTGAAGGGTTGTAAAGGCGTCATTGAGCAGTACATAATCTAACCCCACCCTGCATGATTGACATACCAGCAGCATGCTGTTGTGGATCAGCCCCGTTTCTATGATACAGAGTTGTCAGACTCTGTTTAAGGATAAGCTGCTACATATGTTCTAGTGCTTTTTTTTTGCCCCTCAGGCTAAAGTTTGCCAGCCGTGAATGATCAGTACACCCAGGGCCGGAGCCACCTATAGGTGAGGTAGGCGCCAGCCTAGAGCACCCAGGGGATAAGGGCGCAGCTTGGGAACTCCAGACTCCCGTCCCAAACACCCTGAGCAAGACCTCTTTTAAACTATGTATGCACCTTTAGGAGGTCAAGGTACAATGCGTGCAGCCATCACAGGAAAGAGCCACCCGGCTCAGACCTGTCACTGCTTGCATTCTGTGCATGCAGTGTGTGTATGACACTGTGTACAAAGAAACATAGGAGCTGCGGGCAATGTGAGGGGGCACAAATTGGGCACTATTACTGTGGATAGTTTGTAAAGAGTCGAGAATTCTGCTGGAACAAATGTCTAAAATGTTTGGCAGTCTGGCAAAGATGAGTCCTGGCTGGAGTATTCATGTTGGCCAGATAAAGAAGAAAAAGAAAAGTGACTGACTCAGATTCGGGGTAGGGTCACACATAACAGATCCGCAGTATACAGTGGGGTAAAAAAGTACTTAGTTGGCCGCCAATTGTGCAAGTTCTCCCACTTAAAAAGATGAGAGAGGCCTGTAATGAGAAAAAATAAATCCATACATTTTTTAAGAATTTATTTGCAAATTATGGTGGAAAATAAGTATTTGGTCACCTACAAACAAGAATTTTGGCTCTCACATACCTGTAACTTTAAGAGTCTCCTCTGTCCTCCACTCATTACCTGTATTAATGGCACCTGTTTCAACTTGTTATCAGTATAAAAGACACCTGTCCACAACCTCAAACAGTCACACTCCAAACTCCACTATGGCCAAGACCAAAGAGCTTTTAAAGGACATCAGAAACAAAATTATAGACCTGCACCAGGCTGGGAAGACTGAATCTGCAATAGGCAAGCAGCTTGGTGTGAAGAAATCAACTGTGGGAGCAATTATTAGAAAATGGATGACATACAAGACCACTGATAATCTCCCTCAATCTGGGGCTCTACGCAAGCACAAGATCTCACCCCGTGGTGTCAAAATGATCACAGGACAGGGAGCAGTGAGAGAGCTGGGACCAAAGTAACAAAGGCTACCATCAGTAACATACTACACCGCCAGGGACTCAAATCATGCAGTGCCAGACTTGTCCCCCTGCTTAAGCCAGTATATGTCCGGGCCTGTCTGAAGTTTGCTAGAGAGCATTTGGATGATCCAGAAGAGTATTGGGAGAATGTCATATGATCAGATGAAATCAAAGTAGAACTTTTTGGTAAAAACTCAATTCGTCGTGTTTGCCGGAGAAAGAATGCTGAGTTGCATCCAAAGAACACCATGCCTACTGTGAAGCATGGGGGTGTAAACATCATGCTTTGGGGCTGTTTTTTTGCTAAGGGACCAGGATGACTAATCCTTGTAAATTAAAGAATGCATGGGGCCATGTATCGTGAGATTTTGAGTGAAAACTTCCTTCCATCAGCAAGGGCATTGAAGATGAAATGTGTCTGGGTCTTTTAGCATGACAATGATCCCCAACACACCGCCCAGGCAACGCAGGAATGGCTTCGTAAGAAGCATTTCAAGGTCCTGGAGTGGCCTAGCCAGTCTCCTGATCTCAACCCCATAGAAAACCTTTGGAGGGAGATGAAAGTCCGTGTTGCCCAGCGACAGCCCCAAAACATCACTGCTCTAGAGGAGATCTGCATGGAGGAATGGGCCAAAATACCAGCAACAGCGTGTGAAAACCTTGTGAAGATTTACAGAAAACTTTTGACCTCTGTCATTGCCAACAAAGGGTATGTAACAAAGTATAGAGATTAACTTTTGTTATTGACCAAATACTTATTTTCCAGAAATAATTTGTAAATAAATTCTTTAAAAATCAGACAATGTGATTTTATGGATTTTTTTTCCTCATGTTTCTCATCGTTGAGCTATACCTATGATGAAAATTACAGGCCTCTCTCATCTTTTTAAGTGAACTGCACAATTGGTGACTGACTAAATACTTTTTTGCCCCACTGTATTTTTGCTGCCAATCCGGCGATGACCGACCCTAGAGCAAGCCCCCTGTCTGTGCCTATGTGTCCGTTGCTCCGTTGCTACGAGCACACACAGAGGGATCTATGTGACTGTAGTAAACTGTGCAGATATCGTGGCCTCTCCTCTGCTCACTGAGATAGACAGAGAGCGGCCACGATGTCTGAGTGTAAACTGCGCATGCGCGTGTAGTTTACTACTGTCGTGCAGATTACTGTGTGTGCTTGTAGCAGGACTGCTGCTATGAGCGGACAAAAGGGCACAGACAGGGGCTCACCCTAGGGTCAGTCATTGGCAGATCCATTACCTGTGACCCTACCCAAGAATAAACGTCTCTTGAGAATCCCTTCATGTAGCTGTAATCACTTATATGAAGAGCCTGTGTAGAACTGGTATATATGTATGTGGGAATATTGAATAGTAACTTTTATTAGACAAATAATGCAAAAAAAGGGGTGCGACCTAGGGGTGGCAAAATTAGGTTTTGCCTAGGGTGGCAAAAATCCTTGCATCAGCCATGAGTACACCCCCAAAACCTAATACTATACAAAGTACTTTGAACCCCTAAATGATCCTTAAGGTGCAAAGAAACAGCATTATATTAAGTGCCAAAGACAAAACATCCACTATTTTCAAACAATCTAAAAAGCATAGTTTTATCTAAAGTTTTCTTTAATGGGTATAGAATGTGTATGTAAACCCAATAGTAGGAGAGACCACCTCAGAAAATTACTCAACCAGGTACGGTTATTAAATGTAACTATGACTACCCACCAACCTTTTGGGCTCAGCTCAAGAGATGGCCTTATATATTGTTATTGAGTGTCAGGAAGACTCGTACATGTGTTGCTTAGTGCACAGTACTATTTATAAGCTGTTCAAAGTTAGCTGCATAGAGTATATTTGGATAGGTGCTTATTCACATGCGGTTTAGTTTAGTTTTTATTTTCTTACTATAATTCTACAAATCCATGTTTGCCGATGCTTTCTCAGATAGCCTATGCCTTGGGTTTCTGGTCACCCCTCTTACTGAGGCCATCCTCATCCTAATTTGGTGGGGCTGCCGGCTCTAGGTTGTGTTGGTTCTTTCAAACTTTTTTTTATTTCACCCCTACTTACCTGCTGGTACAGGGTAATAGTGTAAGTGAGGCTGAATTTCAAAGCACTTTACCTTTTTTTTTTTCCTATGTGGCCCCATTTCCGAGTTATGCCTGAAAACCCAAATATGCAAATTAAGTTCTTTGGTGTACTGGGGTATTCCCAGCCTCTTGGTGCACTCTTCTGCCCATCTGACTCAGCCCTGTGCAACACCCACTTCCTAAATGTTCATGGACCTGAGCTCCATTCTATACAGGGTACATGTAATTCTAGATCTTCTCCCCCCCACTCCTGTCACATGATTATCATCATCACAGGTCCTTCAGCCACATTCTCTTCTATCCTGCACTGCTGTTCTCTGTCCCCACATTAACTGCTAACAGATACAAAGCAGGTCCTGGTCCCTGGTCGGGTAGGCACAGAGGAACAGAGATCTCCACACACAACACAACAACAGTGACTGGCTCATCCAGGACCTGCTCTGTATCTTTAGGTGTAGACCTTGTGATGATGTCACAATCATGTGACCAGTACATGTGGGGCGGTGCTCAGCAGTGCAGGATAGAAGAAAATGTGGCTAAATGACCTGTAATGATAATGATCATGAGATAGGAGCCAGGTGGGCAGAAGAGTTCACAAAGAGGCTGGGAACCCCCCACCCCCAGTGCACCAAAGCACTGCATTTGCATATTTAGATTTTTCGGGTATAACTTGGGAAAGGGACCTTGTACGAAAAAAGGGTAAACAGCATTAGAATTAGCATCACTCGCACTATTTATCCTTATGAGCAGATTAATGTGGGTGACACTAATGATAGATTCCCATGAAAGGGGTTGTCCCATCTCAGTAACTGAATTTGGCACTATCAAGCACATCAGAATCTAAGCACACTACAACATGGGCTGCAAGGTACACAACCAATGTGGAGGTAGTAGAGAACAGAAAACCAGCATCTTAAACTGGTTTTAATTCCCCAGGAATGTACACAATGTATGGAATAAATAGTAAAGTTATATTTATTAGAATCGAAGAAACAATTCTTTTATGTTCTGGACAAGACCCTTCTTCAGGCAAAGTGCATACAGAGAGAGTGTTACATACAGACCTAAATAAGGGCAGTAGATAAGGTCGTTTAGGTCATATCAATTAGCATGTTATGTAATCTACATCTCCTATTCCAAAGGTTTAACCACCTACATCACAGAGGAAATAAACATTACAAACAATACCATAAGGGTAGCACACTTGACTTCCAAGATTCCCTATAAATGTCAGATCCCACCAACATTTATCTAATGTGTATGGGCATCTTAAAACTCAAGAGAACTTAGCAGCATACTTTCTCCCTCCACCCCCTGTAAACCAAGTCTTTAAATACAACAAATGTTTTTGTTGTGCTCTTTATGGACAATTTCAGCATTTTCGGTATTGTAGCTAAAAGACTCAGATTATACAAAGCAATAAGTCTTGAATACAGATCATAAAGAGAGAGTTGTTGCCAAGAAGGAACAAAATCTTGGAAAAAATAATTGCGTAATTGCAGTAAAAACACAGTAACACATTTTCTTTTTAAATCCATTCCTGGCTTTGTATTCAATAATTGCAATTAAAAACCTCAACATGTGAACATATCTTTCACTGAACAAGTTATTGAACACAATTTCTACATGCAGCTGAAGTCCCCAATAAATTAAATAAAAGTTGACTTGAACTGTAATCACTAGCATAATTATAAATAAGTATTCGGAACCTTAACAGCTATATACATACATTTTATTGAACAAATCAAATGGTCGACTTATTTTTTCTTAGAAAATAGAGAAATCCTTAACAATAAATGTACGTCATTGTGGGAACATTCCATATACAATTGTATTTTCAAATAAAGAAGCCATACTCAGATTTCCTGCTATGTGAGAATATTAGCCAAGGGCCAACATTCACATGATTCAATTCTGCCAGACCTTAAACAAGAGCATCCAGGGCTTCTGCAATCACAAACAGGTATAATATTTAGACATTTTCTTTATTTTATTCTGATTTTTTATTTTATAACATAATAACATATGTTAATTAAACAGCAGAAAAATTACTTTACATGCCAGTGATTATATATATATATATATATATATATATATATATATATATATATATATTTATACAGAGTATATACAAGTTTAACATACAAGCATAGCTTATTGATCCATTATTAAAGTAAGTTTGTGCATTCCTGGTTACGCAAGTGGAGACCATCTAGTTCATGTACACAGCAAGTTTATGAGCCCTAACTGTACCTTCTTAAGCCTCTCATTTTCATTCATAGGCATATGGAGATATATATAAAAAAAAAGTATAAAAATCTGAACATGTTTCATAGCATTGCTTCTTATGTGGAGGCTTCCAAAAATTCCTGCTCTTATCTGTGCTTGAGTCCTCAGACCTGTTTTATCTAGAGGAAAACAAAATGCAACCTCTTGATAGCTGCTGACAACGTTGCCTCAAGGGGAAAAGCTCTAGTCTCCAACAAAGAAGTTGGAGAGAATTAATGGCTCAAACAGTACACTTGAACATTTCCTCTTAATAATAATACATAATAACCCTCGGAATACATATTGTAATATTTTGTATGGCTGTAAGAGACTTTTTGTGACTTCTGCTCTGTTGCATATAAAATAATGTTGTTGTATTGTTATTCAATGGAAATACATTCATGTGACTCTTGTGCCACCTTTAACAGAAAATTTGATATTTTCTAAAAGCATTTGTACCTTTTTTCTTGCAATTGGAGAAATTGTCCCAGATTAATCAATCCATCCAAGACAAAACTCAAGTGTTTTGCCCATAGCAACCAATCATAGTTCAGTTGTCATATCTTACCGAGCTTGGGTAAAATGAAAAGCTGAGCTGTAATTGGTTGCTGTGGGTAAATCACATGGGGTATGGCATAACTCTGGGTCACTGGACATAACATTGGACATAAGATGTTTAAGAATACAAAATGACACAAAAATGTCTGCACATGATAGAGTGTTCCATTTAACATAATGGAACATAAATTTGAGTCTTGTATTAAAGGGTTGTTTAACAAAAAAAAACTATAATTTACAGCTATTTATTTTTTATAACTTTGTTAAGGGTGGGCTCACACACAATATTTTGGGCAATATTTTTAAATACTGACCAGAATACTCTGTGTGAACCCAGCTTCAGGTCAGGTTCACACTTCGTCTGGCTGGCATATTTTATTTGACACATTTTCACCTGTCATTGATAACAAAAACAGCCTATTTTTTTTACAGCAATTTAGTTTTTTAACAAAATCAATATGCTGCAAAAGTGCAAGTATGGACCCAGACTCAGACTGATGTATTTTATATTCTACAATGTAAAAATGTGTGCTGTCTCGTCTACATTCTTTTATTTATATTATTGTGGGCTATCACAATGTGTTTCTTTGTTGCATAACCTGCTAGCTGATGTGACTAACATCAACTGAAAGATGGGTAGGGCAGCTGTGAAACTGATCAGATTTTATTTATTGTTCTACAAGTACAGACTGGAAAAGCAGAAAGGGGTGTCACATATCTCCTGTCAAAGCCCAATATACCTTTCGCATGCACCCTTTCAGCCCAAAAAAGATCAAGGCTATTTTGTACACCTTTGAATTGTTAATCGTTGAGGATCTATGTATTTTTTCATAGAAGAGTGTTTCTGTGAGGTCACTCATACATATAAAGTAGAAATCTGCAATATTTTTCAGTAGAAAACTAACTTTCTATGCCTGACCATAAACATGCACACTTGGCTCCCATGATTACTCAAGAGAAATCCCTTGCACATTACACCAATGTAGAAACAAAATGTTTTTCTTGTGCTCTTTACCATTGGACATTTTCAGCATTTTCTGTATTTGAGCAGGATCAGACAAAGCGTTCCTTACCAAGCATGTTGGTTTAATCTTAAATTTTTGATTATGAGAGAGACCTGGTGTTATAATTATCATATGTTTGTTTTTGTAAAAAAAATTATCATAAAAACAAAAAGAAAAAAGTGAACATATTTTCTAAATACACAAACATTATTATTATTATTATTAGGGATGAGCTAATCGAATCTGATGAATCCGAATTTGTTACAAATTTCAGGAAAAATTTGACTTGCATCGAATGTGAATATTGTCGTGATTTGATCGCACAAATCTCTTCCTTAAACTCCATTTAGTGTGGTCCAGGGCATCAAAAATGGCAGATCCACATGGCAGGACATGGGGAAAGGAATCCTGGGAAGGTGGGAACAAGGTTCGGCGGGATGACCCTGAATCACATGCAGCCTATCAGCAGCCAGCCACCCCTGTGATGCCACTGCCCTATATAAATCGGCAGCCATCTTGCAGCCAGTCACTTCAGCCTTTTATTGCAGAGAGAGAGAGAGAGAGAGAGGGACAGACAGCAGTGTGTGTTGCACAGAAAAGCATTTTTACAGCAGCGATTCACCTCCCAGTCACATCAGTGTTCTATTGCAGAGAGAGAGAGAGAGAGAGAGAGGGACAGAGAGCAGTGTGTGTTGCACAGAAAAGCATTTTTACAGCAGCGATTAACCTTCCAGTCACATCAGCATTCCATTGCAGAGAGGGATAGAGAGCAGTGTGTTGCACAGAAAAGCTTTTTTACAGCAGCGATTCACCATCTGACAGGAGAGAAGCAGCAGGAGCAGCTAGAGGAGCCAGAGGGTTATGAGGAAGGCGAGACAGAGGATCCAGACACACGGTGGCAGTATGCAGTGGAGATGGAGGCATGTTCACTTGCTTGCGTAGTGACTGCTGAATTGTCACCATTCGGCAGCGGGATGACTTCTGGCATCTTCATCTTATTGGACCCTCACTACTGGCACAAAATGGGGGTCTTTTTTACACCCACTGAGAGGGAGGACAAACTGACCTACTACAGAGACATCCTTAAATAGTCAGTTGGCCGATGCCTATCTGCGCCATCGTCCATCCTCTCGCAGGTCTGACTCGGGGGGGCCCTCTGTGCTCACCTTTCACTGCCATGGCTGCTGGGGAGGGGTGGGGTGACAGGAGCAGTACCATCAGCAGGAGCCTGAGTCTACAGTCGCTGATGAGTAGCTTTCTTCACCCGCATAGTGAAGCAACTCATCAGCAGCAGGTAGACCTGGAGCAGGACCTGAACCAGCAGGTGGTGACACACCTTGAAGATCAGCTGGACTTTTGGGCAGCCAAACTTAATTTGTGGCCGCAACTAGCAGAGTTTGCCCTGGAAAAGCTGTCCTGCCCTGCCAGTAGTGTGCCATCACTACTTGTGAAGGTGTTTAGTGCGGCGGGGGCCAAAGTAACCTCAAGGAGAACTCATCTGTCCACAAAAAATGGGGAGAGACTGACCTTTGTTGTAAGGCCCTACTCTCGCATTATTAATTCCCTTCTTGGCAAGTGTTACTCGCCCTAAAAAGGAACAGGAACCTCTCCCTATTTCCCCCTACAAACACTGCCATTTCCCAGGATTTTTAGGTGGAAATAGAGAGTTTCCTGTGTGGGGTCACCCTATTTAGAGTGGGTAACACTTGCCAAGAAGTGAATTAATAGGGCGAGAGTAGGGCCTTACAGGGGAAGTTTTTTCCCCCACCTGCTACAATGGACAATATGATGCTCCCTTCCACCTTTTCGAGGAAAGTGTTACTCGTCTTAAAAAGGGCAGCCCCACACAGGAACCAATCCCTATTTCCCCCTAAGAACCCTGGGAAATGGCAATGTTTGTAGGTGGAAAAAGGGAGAGGTTCCTGTGTGGGGCTGCCCTTTTTAGGGCGAGTAAAACTTGCCAAGAAGGGAATTAATAATGCGAGAGTAGGGCCTTACAGGGGAAGTTTTTACCCCCACCAGTTACAATGGACGATACATTGTTCCCTTCCACCTTTTAGAGGTCTTTGCATCACATCAATACTTGGTGGTGTAGATGTCACATGGTGTTTTTTTTTGCAAACCTTTCCTTTCGTTTGATAAAAAAAAGAATAATTTGGGTCCATATATTTTATCCTAAGCATATTATTAAAAGTTAAGTTTTATGTAAAGCATATCCTCAATACTTACTTGTACACACTAACACTTTTACAAAAGAGACTGTTTTCTTCTGCCTACCTGCCTCAGCTACTATTCTGATCCTGCCACCCGCCTGATGCCACACATCTGATGCCAAGTTCTCCTTTTTTCACTTACCTTCATCACCGGGTACTGGTATTGCCACCCACCGCACCACTCTGTTACCGGTTCACTTTCAGGACTCCTGATGCTGCTGCTGCCACCTCCAGGCTGTCTCATTCTGCCACCATATGTTCACCTCATGCTTCTTTCACCTCCAGGCTGTGTCATTCAGCCACTATATGGTCACTTCATGCTTCTGCCACCTCCAAGCTGTGTCATTCAGCCACTATATGTTCTCCTCATGCTGCCGCCAACTCCAGGCTGTGTCATTAAGCCACTATATGGTCTCCTCATGCTTTCGCCACCTCTACGCTGTGTCATTCAGCCACTATATGTTCTCCTCATGCTGCCGCCACCTCCACGCTGTGTCATTCAGCCACTATATGGTCTCCTCATGCTGCCGCCACCTCCACGCTGTGTCATTCAGACACTATATGGTGTCCTCATAATGATGCCCCCTCGAGGCTCATCATACTGAATAACAGTACTATTTCACTAACCCAGCGCACACCCTATGCTTGTTACAGCAAGGCAAAGTGTTCTACACCCCTATTTAGGCTCTCTGTAGGCCAGAAACAGCCGTTTTTAAGAATGATTCACCGCAAATAAATAACATTTTTGGGCAAAATTTGGCAAATCAGCTAATCGAATTTCTCAAAAATTCGCTCATCTCTAATTATTATAATAATAGTAACATCATTTACATTCAGTGTTCGTGGTCTATCATGGCAAAAGTTATAGGAGATACTATGGGGCTGAGTGGCAACCCATCACTTTTGTTGTTGTTGGTATGGGCAGTGAATTATTGTTTGTTTTTGCCATTTGCCTGAAGAAGGTAGAGCAAGAGCAAGATTATGAAGAGATTATGAGGAAGCTGAAGAAAATAAAAGGAACAGAAATATAGTAAACATTTCTACAGGGGAAGACCCATTGGTATGTGCATGCTAAAGGATGTCCTATTGTCTAGAGGTAATAATCAATCAGGGCCCCACTGCAATGTGTGACATGGAGCTTAGAATAGCTTTTATATGCCACGGTAATATGGATCATAAATGACGGCCACATGGTGTAAATTGGGCAACAATTAGACAGTCTAGATCAGCCTCTAAACTTTAAATATTACCTGTACTTTCATGCTCTACTTTACCTTTATGCTTTAGAATCTAAAGCATAGAGGTAAAGTAGAAAATGAAAGTACAGGTAATATTCATGGAAGAAAATATTTCTCTGAATTTTTGTTCTATTTTTTTCAAACAGATTAAAAACCAGAAGACACATCAGAAATGAAAATCATGTCAGTCATCAGCATTGAAGAGGTTGACTTTAATGAAACACAGGAAAGAACGTTCCGAGAACCCTCCGACATCCATTTCACAATCACAGCGTGTTGTATCATTGCCATCTGCTTGTTTGGAATGTTAGGAAATGGAGTTGCCTTCTGGTTCCTTTCTTTTAAAATTCCAAGAAACAAATTTACAGTATATATAATTAATCTGATTATTGCTGACTTTATGTACCTGTTTTTTAATGCTGTTCTCATGTCCCTACAAATTGATCAGCTGATGGATCTGCATCCTAATTTTCCTGGCATGTCGAGTGTCATTCTTGTGTTAGAGCTGTTCTATGATTGTGCATATCAAGCTAGCATGTTCTTTCTTCTAGCAATCAGTATTGAGAGATGTGTTTCTGTTTTTTATCCTATTTGGTATCGTTGCTGTCGTCCAAAAAAACAATCTTTAGTTATTTGTTTGATCATGTGGTTCATTGCCTGCCTTGAAAGTTGTCTTAATAACCTTATATGCTCGGTGGAGGCTTTCTCAGCTGGATCATCGAAATGCACAGGAGTTCAGTATATGACATTTGTCTTATCAATTGTTATTTCTCTTCCTCTAATGCTAATATCCAGTACAGTTTTACTTATTAAGATCCAAAATACATCTATAAAATGTAGACCTCCAAAGCTTTACATTACTATAATTATTTCTGTGTTTGTTTTTCTTGTAGCTTGTGTGCCAGTCAAATTTATGTGGCTCTTATGGTATCTGAAACGGTTACCCAATGGTTTTCAATCTGTACATTTCTTCTTTGCCAGCATCTTTTGTACTGTATTTAGCAGTAGTATTAATCCATACATTTACTTTATGATTGGAAGAAAGAAAAAAAAGAATTTTAGAGTGTCAATTCACTCTGCTTTGCACCATGTTTTTCACGTGGAAGAAGATGAAACTGAAAAAACATTTGGAAACAGCTCAGGTATCAGCTGTATTAGCTAAATTATTAACTTTAACCAGAGGATTCGTCACCACTCTTGACTTGTCTGTTGAGTAAATACTTGTATTCTTTATAAAATAATAATATGCACAGTATGATTCCTTTGTTATTTCTCTTTGGCATTACTGAATACATTGACAACTGAGCAGTACCATTGCCACCGCTTACTAAATTATTACATTCAGTTGTCAATTTAATTATACATTTCTAAAAGAAATAGCAGAAGAGCCTAATGCAGAGTCCTAAGAAAATCATTTCATGAGGAATACCTGTTTACTAAAATACACAGTAATGCTGACCGATCTTCTTTAACCCCTAGTGCAGAGCTTTCCAAATTTTTCATGTTGGTGACACCCTTTTTAGACATACATAGTTTGATGACATGCTCCTCCTGGCCGTACCGCCAATTTCACGTATCACGTTGCTCGTTGACGACGCATGACATGATACCAGTATCAGCATTACAAATGTGACTTCTACCCCTCTGTGCCATTTTGTCACCCTCTTCATCACCCATTGTGACATTTCATTTCCCCTTTATCCTTCCCTGTACAATTTCATTCTCCCTCTTGGTCACCACGTGCCACATCATTACCCCCGTTTATCAACCCCTGTGCCACATCATTGCTCCCCTTTTTCACCGACTGTGCCACACCATCCCCCCCTATGCCATTTCATCCCCCCCTCTATCCCCCCTGTGCCACATAATTCCCCCCTTTATCCCTCTGTGTCATTTTGATCCACCATTTTTCAGCCTCTGTGCCACCTCATCCCTTCCCCCTCTGATCGCTGTGCCACATTATACCCCACTTCACCCCCCTGTGCTCTTCCCCTCTTTATCAGACCCTGAGCTACATCTTACCCTCCTCCTCTTCACACTAATTCCCCTGCTGTGCTGTTCCACATCTTTCCCCCTCCTCCCCACACTGTTTCACCTGCTGTTCAACATCTTTCCCCCTCTTCCTCACACTGTTTCACCTGTTGTTCAACTTCTTTCCCCTTCCTCCTCACACTGATTCCCCTGCTGTTAGCACATGCCCCTCTTCCCCTCCTCCTCACACAGTTTTTTCCTGCTGTTCCGCATATTTCCTCCTCCCCCTCGCACTGATTACCCTACTGTTCCACATCTCCCCCCCCCCCCCCCTCCTCTGCTGTTTTTTTTTTTTTACCTGGTCTGTGTCCCGGCGTGCTCCAGCAGGCTCTGGTTCAGGAGGTGTCTGGGCTGCATGTGTCCGCGCTGCTCTTCTGTGCGCAGTCAGTGCAACACTGACGAGTGAAATCCTCCTCTGTGGCTCCTCGGTGCTACGTACGTCAGGGGCGTCACTCGACCCGGCAGACTCTGATTTAAAGTGGCCAGGCCGCACCACTTAAGAATAGTGCCTGACGGCGGTTGCTGGGGGCCCCAAGTTTGAAAAGCCCTGCCTAGAAGATACAGAGTGTAAATGTACTTCATGGTTCCCTGGTACATACCACATCATGACGTATATTTACATTAATCAAGCACAAGAGCTGCGCTTGGTGCATAGATCAAGGCATCTAAAACACCTGTGTAGCTTTGGGGACACCCATTGGACCACCCACAGTGCGATTGCGTGGGTTACGAAGAGTGAAGATGACTGCCAGAGGTCTCTTACCCTCCTCTGTGCCACTCTCCAGAAATTCTCTCGCCATCTGACAGACTGTACAAGTAGATCGCCAATATTACTGATCAGTGCTGTCATTGCATAGCACTGAACAGTAATAGCAATATCAAAAGATAGCTAATAATAGTCCCCTAAAATGTGAACTAGATAGTAAAATAATGTTTTTAAAATATAAACAAGCCCTGCTCTTAATTAAAAAAAAAATGAATATGATGTTGATTCTGTATGGAGAACAATGTATGTAGACATAAAAATGACAAAATACATTTTTGACTCTTGGTTACATCACATCTTAGGCACCTTTCACACTACAAAATTACTCAGTTTTAAAGATCCGCTCGAAGTTCTGTCTGAAAATCGTCTGTAAAACGTCAGTTACAAAAAACCCATAAGGCCGTTAGAAAATCCCATTATAGTCTATGGGATTTTTCTAATAGCCATTTTAACCCGTTATCGCCCGTTATCAATAATGGCCGTTATTTTGTGACGGGCGAATGAACAGGAGAAATAGTGCATGCACTAATTCTCCCGTTACTATCGCCCATCACAAAATAACGGCCGATATTAATAACGGGTGATAACGTGTTAAAACGTCTATTAGAGAAATCCCATAGACTATAATGGGATTTTCTAACGGCCTTATAGGTTTTTTGTAACTGACGTTTTACAGCCGATTTTCAGACAGAACTTCGAGCGGGTCTTTAAAACTGAGTAATTTTGTAGTGTGAAAGAAGCCTCAGAAAAATTTGAATAAAAAGGTGATCAAAAAGACACATATAAAATAAAATTTGTGCCGATAAAAACTGTAGGTCTCAGCACAATTTTTTTTCCCTCATAAAGCCCATATGCTAAAAAAAAAAAAGTATTTATAAGAATACTTTAAAGTAGTACAATAATAGGAACGCATGTAAATATGGATATTGTTTTAATAGTATTGACCCACAGAAAAAAGATACTGGCCCTCATTTACTAACAGGATTTCGACCTTTTTGTCGGGTTTTGCGCCTAAATTCTGTGCCTTCAGAATGTGCGACTGGAAAAAAAAACAAAAAAACAACAGAATCTGAATCACTCTGAGTGGAAAAAAAACAACCTACAAAATGGACATTGTTTTGGGGAAAAGGGGCGTGTTCCCTACATTTCATCTAAAATCATTTGTCTTTTCAGTAAACCACTCTGAAAATCCTGTGAATTTTCTGGGAAGAAAACCCTACACTTGAAAGCATGTATAAAGTTTCAGAAAGCGGAGTCAATTCTATGGCTGTTAGCTCCTTTGCCTGCCTCATTTTTTTCAAGCGATTCTTACTTGTAATTTTTAATTTTTTTGCACAATTAAATTTTTAAACAAAGTTTTAGCTTCATTTTCACGTTTTCAACATTCTTTTTTTATTTTCCAATTGCTTCAGTAATAATGGTGAATAAAAAAAAAATAGTTAAATATCTCTATACATATATATGTTCATAAAAACCTAAAAATATTGCAGCACTACTCAGCCTCAATGTGTGGGTGCCAGCATCCAAAAACTTCTTGACCCAAGTCTTTAGTTTAGATAAGATCCAACAACAACGCAGCACTCCAAAAAACGGTGAAAAAAGTGTTGATTTATTCCTGTCACATCAGTACAAGCAACGTTTCTGCTCCTATGGAGCCATTTTCAAGAGCTTGAAAATGGCTCCATAGGAGCAGAAACGTTGCTTGTACTGATGTGACAGGAATAAATCAACACTTTTTTCACCGTTTTTTGGAGTGCTGCGTTGTTTTTGGATCTTATACATGTTCATAATTTTTTTTTTCTTTTCCCAGTTTTTAGAGTAAAAATCTGTTGCACTGTGATAGAATTTTCATTGCAACAGATTTATGCATGTGCCAGATTTTAATGTGCGACAGTATTAACCCTGCGACAGATTTTGCCATGCGACAGATGAATCCTGTGACAGAAATTGCTGTGTGACAGATTTTTTCCCTGCAACTAAAAGATGGGGAAAAGTGCGACAGATTAGTAAATACCAAGAGTCGGAAAAGCAAAAATTAAACACAAACCGACACTCCACTCTTAGTAAATGAGGGCCACTGTGTTAGCTTTACCATAAAGTGCACCCCCTTCCCCTCATAATTAATATTCTTTTAATTGTGCCTTACATTTTATGGTAAAATGAAAGGTGTCATTACAAAGTAATTACAGTTTGGTCCTGAAAAAACAAGTCCTCATATTGCTGTCAATAGAAAAATAACAGTTATGCCACTTAAAAGGCAAGGCAAATGCAAAAGTTTAAATTGGCTGTATCCTCAAAGCCAAAATGGGTTGTATCCTTAAGGGGTTAAACTGTTTAGTATATGTTTGAATCTATACAACTGCACCATTTTTCTCTTAATTGTCGTCAATAAGTTACATTGTTACTGGTTATTACTAGTGATGAGCAACAGGGGCAATATTCGAATTCGCAATATTTCATGAATATATGTACGAATATTCATCCTAGGTTCGCATAATTCGCATATTCGCTATGTTCGTTCTCTTTTTTTTTTATGCGAAAATTCATATTAAAATTCACCGATATTCACATAAATATTTGCATACAAAAAGTGCTGATATTTGCGGTAAAAATTTACATTTTGAATATTCGCGCTCAACACTAGTTATTACTTTTATTTGGTATATTTTGAGAAATGTTTCTAGATTAACATACAATGGTTGTGGATTTTGATTGACTTAACCATTGAAAAATCGTTGGCTGGGTACATCTCATATATGATAAAAATAATGTGCGATTTACTTACATTTCTTTTCATAAGAATGTATTAAAAAGCATAGCAGCCTTAAAGGGGTACTCCGGTGGAATTTTTTTTTTTGTTAAACCAACTGGTTCCAGAAAGATTTGTAAATTACTTCTATTAAAAAATCTTAATGCTTCAAGTACTTATTAGCTGCTGTATATTTCAGAGGAAGTTCTTTTCTTTTTGAATGTATTTTCTGTCTGTCCACGGTACTCTCTGTTGATACCTCTGTCCATGTCAGGAATTGTCCAAAGCAGGATAGGTTTTCTATGGGCATTTGCTTCTGCTTTGGACAGTTCCTGACATGGACAGAGGTGTTAGTAGAGAGCACGGTGGTCAGACAGAAAGGAAAAATCAAAAAGAAAATAACTTCCTCTGTATTATACCTCAGCTGATAAGTACTGGAAAGGTTAAGATTTTTTTAATACAAGTAATTTACAAATCTGTTTAACTTTCTGGCACCAGTTGATTTAAAAAAAAAATGTTTTTCACTGGAGTACCCCTTTACGAACAGTCTTTAGCATACATAGGGCTATTTAAAGGGGTACTCCGACCCTAGACATCTTATCCTCTATCCAAAGGGGGGTTCGGCCACAATTTCTGAGCCGGCAACCCAGTGTTCTGAACATTTATGTCAGAAGATTGTCCTGACATATACACCAAATACACAATGTAAATGTGGTGTGCACCTAGCCTCAATTGTATGTTACAGATATAGTTATTATAAATGTAAAATACACTAAGAATATTGCTATTTCTAGTTCTTACATATAGGGGTAGTTTTAATGAATATATAATATGGTATGAGAATTGTCTCAGGGTTTTTTATTGCTTAAATTATATGAACAGCCTGCATTGTATAGGGTTGCAAACAATGTACTTAGACTGTTGATTTAGCTGTTCTTACATAGCTAATAGCTAAGAGTAATGAATAAACAATTTGCTTTATAAATGGCTTCCCTGTGATTTTTTCATTATTATTATTATTTTTTTTATATATAAGTGAACAAGATGTGAACAATATTTATCTAATGGGAAGTGGCCCTTATAGTGCCCTATTCTAACCCATGATTGGATCCTATTGTATGACCAGTAACCTGATCTTTGACTAAAAACTGATGTACTTTCCATAGTTTTGCTTCTTTCATACTTACATTATCTCAGCCACCCAACTATTCCTATGGGTAGCAGCTGGGAAAGCTGTGCTGGGGGGGATGGGGGGGGGGGGGGGGGGGGGATTTCACTAGCAGCAGGTTGAAACTCTAAAATCTTTGCAGCCTCCCTATTTGTGCCTCAGTCTCTTATATTGCACCCCCTTCCATTTTCTTCCTGTCCTTCTTTATGCTCTTTAACCTCTATGGGCAGCTATAACCTAATTTCTTAGTGAGGCTACAGACTGTGACCAGTGAACAGGTAAAGAGAGGCATGTAAACTAAGTCGGATGGCGGCTGGTAAGGGACAGAAAAAAGCATTTGTGTGTTTAAAGATATATATCACAAAGTTGTTATTTTTTTTATCTTCACTTGTGCTACTGATTTATGGAAAGTTTTGAATATGCAATTCTTACATAGGAAATATCTAATCTATATCGTGGTCTCTAAACTGTGGACCTCCAGATATTGCAAAACCTCAACTTCCAGCAAGCCCAGGAAATGTTGGGAGTTGTTATTTTGCAAAATCTGGAGGTTCACACTTTTGAGACCACTGATCTGTACCTTTAAAATAAACATTAGTTTGGCTGGGCTCACACCACGGTTTTTGGTCCGGGTGAAAAAGGAGATTTTTTAACACTTACCGTAAAATCTCTTTCTCGAAGGATCCATTGGGGGACACAGACTGTGGGTGTATCCTGCTGTCTCTAGGAGGTGTGACACTATGGCAACAAGAAAGTCGGCTCCTTCCAGCACGATATACCCACCTCCAGGCCCTGAGCTAATCAGTTTTAGTACCAGTACAATAGGAGAGGACTGACAGGTCAAGGAAAAAAACACGAAATGTCCGAGAACCAGAAGAAAAGATATAACAGAACCCACCCTCGGGCAGAGAACCAAAGAGAAACCCAAAAGGGCGAGAGCTGTGTCCCCCAATGGATCCTTTGAGAAAGAGATTTTACGGTAAGTGTTAAAAAATCTCCTTTTCTCTATCGGCTCCAATGGGGGACACAGACCGTGGGACGTACCAAAGCCATCCCTTGAGTGGGTAAGGAAACAGACAGGAGGATAGTGGGACCACCGCCATCTGCAACATCTTACAGCCCAGAGTAGCATCAACTGATGCGAAGGTAAGAATCTGGTAGCACCTTGAGAAAGAGTGCGAAGACGACCGCGCGGACGTCTTACAGAATTGCAAGGCCGAAGCCACGTAGCGGAGGGCCCAGGATGCCCCGAAAAACGGGTGGAATGAGCCAAACCCCCGAAGGGTGGGATCTTCCCCTTGCAGCGGTAAGCTCTCAAAAAAGAGCAGACCGGATCCACCAAATAAAGGTGGTCGTAGAAGCAAGTTGTCCTATACAACGACCTTCCGGAAATACAAAAAAAGGAGAGAAGTCCGAACAGCCCTCACCACAACCAGGTTGTGGAACAAACGCTTCCAGAGATGAGAAGGGACCGGACAAAAGGACGGTAGGACGATGTTCTCATAGAGATGACAAAGTCAAAAACCATCTCAGGTAAGTAGGACGGACCTGGACGGAAAACAACTTATCCTGGTATACAACCAGGAAGGAGGAACGGCAGGAGAAAACTACCAGCTCTGACACCCTCCTAACAGAGGTAAGAGCAATAAGGAATGCAACCTTCCGGGAAAGGAGGCGGAGAAAAAATGTCCCTGAGAGGGTCAAAAGGAACCTGAGACCAAATGTAAGTCTAAAGGGAAAAGAAGGGAACTGATAAGGAGGGGCAGTTTGTGCCACTCCCTGAACCAGGTTGGGACATGATAATTGAACGTCAGAGGACGTCGAATGGAAAGACCGAACCTTGACCCTTAAGGAAGCTGAAAGCCAACCCTTGGGCCAGCCCCGACTGGAAAGGGAAAGGGTCGGGAAGGAAAACCGCGACCGGAGAAAAAGCTGAGTTTCACACCAACTGAAACAAGACCGCCAGGTATGGTGGTAAGTCTTGCAGAAGAAGGCTTGTGAGCCCTCAGCATGGTGCAAACCACTTGGAAAGAGAAACAGTGGGTCCCCAGAACCGCTGTCTCAACCGCCACACCGGCAAAAGCAGAGACGTTAAATAGGGTGGCACAGCAGACCTGAGCTAGGAGGTCTGGACAATGGGGAAGGTGCAGCGTTAAGTCGTTCAGGAGTCTGACCATAACGCCGAATCACGGCTGGGTCACGAGAATGGTGGGAACGCCCTACTATGAGTTTCCTCAGAACCCCGAAAAGAGAGGAAGGGGAGGAAAAACAGACAAGGTAGGGCAACGCCCGACCACTAAACAGATAAGCTAGGGCAAAGCCCGACCAAGAGAGAGGAACGCTTTGGTTGTGGCGGGACAAGCAGAGGTCCATGCCAGGAGCGCCCCAGAGGTTGCAGATCACTGCAAACACCCCCAGATGTGGGGACCACTCGTCTTGGACGACTGAGGACCAACCAAGAAGACCACATCCCAGGGACAGACAGAAAAAAGATAGCTGAGATGGCCAGAAACCTGAGTTCCGCACAGAAGGGAAATTTCCAAGAATCAAGCAAAGAAAAAATTGCCCTAGACCCCAACATGTTGAAGGGGAAAAGGGGGGCTTCTCGGGGGACCAAGGTCCCAGACCGGCCGATCCCTGAAAAACACCTCCCCAGCCCGACAGACTGGCAAGGAGGGGCAGGAAGGAACACCCCTGAAAAATCTGGGGGAAAACAAAGCCACCATAGAAGGGACTGACAAGACTGTCAGAGCCAATGGAGACCTATCCCACCGGAAGAGAATCAGCAGGTGGAAAAAAAAGTCAGTGATGAAAGTGGGCAAATGGCACAGCCTCCACCAACCAACCCAGGACATCCATGCAAAAGCGAATCAAAAACTGGAGCAGGGTGCCAAAGTCTAGATAAGAGAGTAGGACGATTGTTTGGCGGAGTCAAAAGCGGGCAGAGGCCGCGTCGAACTGGAGCCCCAGGAGAGGGTTGGACTTGTCCCGATAGAACATCCAACCGAAGTGAGACAAAGACTGGAGGTTGAGACCAAGACTCTCCAGGATCTGGGCCCTGGCTGGAGCTCTGATCAGGAGGTCGTCCAAGTCAGGGATCACGGAAACAACTGATGTCCGTATTAAAGGGCTATCACAGGCGCCAGGACTTGGAAAGGGTCCGCAGAGAAGTGGCCAGACCGAAATGGAGGGCCACAAAAGAAATGACCGTCCGGAACTGCAAAGCGGAGGTACCGCTGATGACTGGGAAATAATTAGACGTGGAGGCAGGCCCCTTTGATGTCCAGCGAGAAGCAAAAACTCCACTTGAACCATGGGCGCCAGCACTGAATGGAGGGACTCCATTTGGAATGAGAAAGTAGAAGATGCTGGCTGAGATACTCGAGAACCAAGATTGGGCGAACAGAACGCCTTTCTTGGGGACCACAAAGAGGTTGGAATAAACCTTGAAAACGTTCCTCTGAAGGAACCGGAACAATTACTCCCCGGATAAAAAAGAGCTGGAGTGCGACCCGAACTGCCTTCACTAGAGAGCAGGAAACAGAGGGACCAGGAAAGAAAAAGGCAATCCAAAGGAGGGGAAGCAAATTCGATCATGTTTCCATTGACTACCACATTCCTGACCAAGGGATCCTGAATGTGTGTGGACCAGGAATCCCGGAAAAGTAAGAGGCGACAAACCACTCAAGAAAAGGTCGGTGGGTGGGGCGACCCGTCAAGCCGAGGAAGGCCTATGGGTGGGATGGGTCCGGAAGAGGGGAACCCTCTACCCGTGAAGGCGCCAGGCTGGACCCTTTGTTGGAACCAAAGGTCTGCAGGACCGGAAGGAGGAGGACCTCCGATGGAAAGTGGTTCTGCGAGCCTTATCCAGAGGTATAAGGAACTCTTACCGCCCGTCGCCTCTCTTCTTGAAGGCTGTGTCGGCATTCAGGTAATAAGCCACATGGAGCGACGGAGGGCTACCAAGTACCCTGTGGCAAAGGCAGCACAGTGGCTGCGCATGGGAGCAGAACACAGAAAAAACTCTGGCAGAGGAACATCGGAGAGCTAGTTCAGATAGATCCTCCGGAGGAATCCTGAATACTACCTGGTGGAGTTGGGAGACCATACTGAAAGGGCATCTGACACCCAGGCAGAAGCAAAAGCAGGAAGAAAGGAGGGACCTACTGGTTAAAAGGCAAATTCTGCCAAAGTCCCCACCTTTTTGTCCGCTGGATCCTGAAAGGCAGCCGCATCAGTCAACAGCAGGACAGTCGCCTTAGAGAGGCGGGAGACCGGTAGATCCACAGTTGGAGAGGAGGTCCACCGAACAATGAGGTCCTTGTCGAGGGAATACCGCGCTTGAACCTTCTTCGTTTCCTGAAACTTCTTGTCAGGACGCCTCCAGGCGGATTCCAGCAGGACGTCAAATTCAGCGAGAGAGCTGAAAGTCTTGCGTACCAGTCGGGTACGAAGAAAGGAGACTTCTGGAACTACGTCCGAAGTTCTTGGGTCCTTTAACTGGAAGGAGTCTTTTATGGCCGAAACCAATGAGTACACCACATCAGGCCTATGTCAGAGGCCGAAGCAGAAACCTCATCCACAAGTTCTCCAGGTGAATAGGAACGAGGTGAGGCAGCCCTGTAAGAGGTTGGGCACAATGAAAGGTAACTTCTGGAGACACGTCCAAAGTTCCCGGGTCCTCTAAATGGAAAGTGTCTCTTATGGCTGAAACCAATGAGTGCACCATGTCCATTTTTTTTTTTTTAAACCGGTCCTCTGAGTCAGAGGCCGAATCGGAAACTTCAACCCCAAGTTCTCCAGGTGAATGGGGACGTGTGAGGTGGTCCCGGAAGAGGGAGAAACTGACCTGGTACGCGGGTCTGGAGAGCCAGAGCGGCGACCATGGGAGCGTCCTCCAGGGGAGCTGGAGTAACAGGGCGATGCCTGTGAGGGGAGCGCCCGTGCCTGCCAGGAGACTCGGGGAGTCAGATTAAACATCCTTACGACGCTGCAAGAGCGTCAGTATAGGGAAGAGCGGGACCCTCTGGAGGGCCGGAGGATGGAGGATCCCTCCAAAGGCAATCCCCACAGAACTGGAGCCCTTCACAGAGGAGTCTGGGGAAGCAGTGTGTAGGTAGAACCAACAGGTTCAGCAGAACCATACATTTCAGTGATAAAGCTCCTAAAGGTGTAAAAAGTAACCTCCCAAGCTGTTTAGAGGGAGGAATCTGTCTGATCCTGATTAGCCCTAAAAATCCCTCTGTGCGCACACAGTACTGATAACGCGCTCTGGGGAATGCCCGCCGGCCACGGGTGGGCGGAGCTAAGTCCGTACAGGGCCCGCAGTCAAAGTACGTACGGCCGATAATGGCACCTGCTCCCGGCCCCAAACTCATATGTGAATGACAGGGGGAGTGGGCGAACATACCTTCGGCAGCCTCCGCTGCCGATAACAGCGATATGCAGCCGAAGCTGCATATTCAGAATAGTAAAAGTCACAGCCACGGCTCGCAGGTAGCGGGGCTTAAGACCGTGTGGAGCCCGCGGCTGAGACATGCGGCCGGACGTTAATGGCGCCCGCTCTCAGCTCTAAACCCATATGCGGTCGCATGTGCGAGCGCAAATGGGAAGAGAGCGGGTGAAAACACCGTCGGCAGCTTTTACACGCTGCCGATGGGAAGGAGAGACAGGCGCGAGATGCAGCTAAAACTGAAGCCGGCACTCGCAAGAGAAAGTCGGCATCCGCGGCTGCTGAGGGAGGGAGCTGGCCATGGTGCTTGAACACAGTTCTCACACCAACGCACTGTCTGTAAATATTTGAACCCTGTCTCTACCACATCCCTATATCTCTCTCTCCATATGTCCCCAAACCTGAAACTAAGAGAGGGCTGCAAGTCCCTCTTGAATAAGCCCCCAGACCACCATGAAGGGGTTGCCCTGGTAAAATAAAGAGTGGGACAAAAACTAGGGGTCTCCAGAGGTTGCGAGTCCACACCTAAAAGGGGGAAATACTCACCTCAGTCAGAACTTACCTCATGAAGTCTTCTCTATGAAGTCTTCAGTCAGCTTTAGTTACCTGCATCATCGGAGATAGGGTGACCCGGACCCATGAGGTACAAACCCAGGCGCTGACCGTTGGCGAGAGGGGGTGAACCCGCATATACGCAATGTCTGTGCCCCCTTACTCACAATGGGGAAACAGTGAGCCGCAGTTCCTGAGTCCCCACCTTAAAACAGGAAAGAAAACGGGATAAAGAACTATCACATTCCCTAACTAGGAAAATAA
Source organism: Hyla sarda (assembly GCF_029499605.1). NCBI lineage: Eukaryota > Metazoa > Chordata > Amphibia > Anura > Hylidae > Hyla > Hyla sarda. Next base: position 213,888,628 of record NC_079193.1, on the reverse strand, counting down.
TAAAACATAAGACCTGGTCTGGAGAGAACTCCAGACAGTGTCTACCTCCTTAGACACTAAGCTTAAACTGATTAGCTCAGGGCCTGGAGGTGGGTATATCCTGCTGGGAGGAGCCGACTTTCTTGTTGCCATAGTGTCACACCTCCTAGAGACAGCAGCATACACCCACGGTCTGTGTCCCCCAATGGAGCCGATAGAGAAAACCGTATTGAAACGTATGTTTCTTTTTAACATGGTAGTCAATGGGAACCGTACAGAACTGTATGTGCGTACGGTTCCATCCGGTTTTCACCATAGGGTTTTTGACTTTGCACAGTTTTTTTTCTTGGAATTTCAATCAAACAAGTGAAGCTTTATTCATAATGGAGTGAAAAGTTAAAAACTTATACTTTTTTTTCTTAAAAACGGATGCAACCGGACAAAATTTTTCAAACAGTACACGGTTTTCAACCATATACGGATTTAAATTTGTACACACGTTTTGATACAGTTTAGTCAGGTTTTGAGGAATCCATTTTTTATCAAAAACTTGATACGGGAACTGTATTGCAAAAATGTGTGGTGTGAACCCAGCCTTTGTACTTTGCAATTTTGTCTTTATTGATATTCCTTTGTATTCTATGTACATAAATAAAGCTTACTAGGCATTCTTGTACAGTGCTGCTTTGTCCCCCTGCTATATGATCTAATTACATCAAAACCACCACCTCCTACTATGTAATGTAATACTCTCATACATTAAAGGGCCTTTTACATGTCAATTATCAGGTAAATGAATATTCATATGAATGTTTGTTCTCATAAGGCTTAAAATATTATGGAATGTCTGTACAAAAGCAGGGAATCCTTTCACAGTCAGGACTCCCTGCTCCTGTACACAAAGTGGTAAAACATACAGTACTGTATGCCTCATGATATCCCTTAAAGGAGTTATCCGTCTTCCTGAGCCAGAAAATAAAAATGGTTAAAATGTTCCTCTCAGTGCTGTAGCTATAGAGGTCTCAATGATCGCCACTGACCACCACTTGTATGTACATATGAAATGCTATGGATGTGAAACATGCTAATGGGAGGGGTACATGGTGTGAATAGGGGACACAGTAATGGGGGACATGCTGACGAGAGGGCTACATGGTGATTAAGGGGAACATGCCGATAAGTGGGCTACATGATGGTAATATGGGTCATGCTGATGAGGGGCTACATGAAAGTAATAGTGGACATGCTGTAGGGGGCTGCATGGTGATAATGGGGGACATGCTAATGAAGGGGCTGCATGAAAGTAATAGTGGACATGCTGTAGGGGGCTGCATGGTGATAATGGGGGACATGCTAATGAAGGGGCTGCATGGTGGTAATGAGGGACATGTTGACTAGGGGGCTACATGCTAGTAAGAGAGCTACATGGTGTGGATTGGGGACATAGTGATGGTGAAGGGGGGCTTCATGGTGTAAATAAGTGACATGGAGATGAGGGGGCTACAGTGTGGTAATACAGGAGATGTAGATGAGAGGGGCACATGATGTGGAAGGTAAACATGCTGAAGAGGGGGCTACATGGTGTTAATAAGGTGAATGTTGATGAGGGGGTGACATGCTGATATATGGATAAATGGTTCCGATTGTAGACATGGTAAAGATGTGGAACCATAGTGTTGGAGGGGGACATACTTATGTCATGAGGAGTACATGTGAGTAGTACATGCTGTGAGAGGGTACATCATACGAATGGGGTCCATTGAGTAGGGTCTATCATGTGGATTGGAGACATACTGATGTGGATGGAACAGCAGCAGTCGTGTGTGGGCTGTGCTCATACTGACACGCAAGTCCTGGGGTCTGCATTTTGTTAAGGTCATACATACTACCAAAAACACCACTAAGTGAAACCCACAGTGACACAAGACCAGGGCCGGACTGGCCATTCAGCAGACCAAGCATTTGTCTAGTGGGCCAGGCCGTCCGCCTGCCCTGATGCGATACACCTGTTTTCTTCACTACACTGGCCGCTACTTTCAAAGCCTCAGCTGCCGCTTTGAAAGTAGTGGTTGGTGTAGTAAAAAAAAAATTACAGCCTGCTCACTAAAACACCCACTCAAAAATGTGAAGGAGGATGACTGAGGGGTCTTGGGGTGGAGAAGGGATCTGGGGTTGGCGCGGGCGGTCAAAAAAGTGTTAAGAAGGATGACTTGGAGGGGCGATGGGTCTGGGGGTGCAGAAAAATGTGATGGAAGATGACTGATGGGAGGGGTGCTGAGGAGAAGGGGAAGCAGAAAAGTGTGAAGGAGGATGACTAAGGGGTCTTGGGGGGCAGAAAAGTGTGACGGAAGATGACTGAAGGGAGAGTTGCGGAGCAAAAGGGCTGGGAGGGGGAAAGAAAAGTGTGAAGGAGGATGACTGGGGGGATCTTGGGGGGATGAGTCTGGGGGTGCAGAAAAGTGTGAGGGAGGATGGCTGAAGGGAGGGGTGTGGAGACAAGGGCTGGGAGGGGGATAGAAAAGTGTGAAGGAGGATGACTAAGGGTTTGAGGAGAAGGGGGCTGGTAGGGCAGAAAAGTGTGAAAAACGCTGACTGGGGGAAAGGGGAAGGGGTCTGGGGGAAATCAGAAAAGTGTGAAGGAGGATGACGGGGGGGGGGGGGGGGCAATGGAGTCTGAGGGGGACTAAAGGGTCTAAAGGAGAAGGGGAAAGATGGGCCTGGAAGAGTACTAAGGAGTCCGGGGGGACTTAGGTCTAGTTCACACGGAAGCAGGTCCGGCATTAGGGTGGGGCAACCTGGGCAGTAGCCCAGGTCCCCCATCCAAAAGAGGGACCCTTAACATATGTACATGCATATTCACAATACAATATTTTGCCACGATTTGCGCAAAATCGTGGTAAAATCCCAGCGCTTTTATTTTGTCATTTTTCAGGCACTGGCAGGGCCGATTGCAACCCTGACTGGCAGCAGCTATGGGACCCATGGCCGCACTTACATCCCTATGCTCTAAGGCCACAGGCTGGTTTAGACCTGCAGGAGCGTGTTGATGACATCACAAGTCCGACAAAGGCAGCATGATGTAATCTCTTCATTGTACCCTCTATGTCAGATCTCAGAGGTCACCAGTGTGTTCCCCGTGTCTCATAGACTGCAGATCTAAACCAGCCTGTGCAGTCTGTGGGGTGACACAAGGAGAGGAGTGCTGAGGAGAGCCTGCAGAGCAAGAGGGAGATGACAATTCTTCTCCCTCTGCTCTTTACAAGTTACCCAGTGCTATCATATTTTCAGCTAAGACGGGCACTGCTTAGGAGGAAGGAAGTGTGAGGACTGCCCCACACCGGAGAGCCGGACTGCAGGCTGTGACAGTGATGGATGTAAGTACTTGTCACTGTCTGCTTGTGATTAAATGTAAAAAAATTGTCCTTATGGGGAGGGGAGTGCACACTGACAGCCCTTTTAGTACTACTACTCCCAGCAGCCTGCTGCAACAGGCTGAGTCTATTAGTCCAACATGAGCTACTGTACAGCAGAGCCTTATGTTATGTTGCTTGCCAGACTGTAAATGTACAATATAAACTACAACTCCCAGTGTGGTCTTTCTGTTTGGCCTATGTAATTACTCACCACATCCCTTTAAGGCTGGGGGAGGAGGCACAGACAGGGAGACCACACTGGGAGTTGTAGTCCTATGTTGTATAATAAATTGTACCTCTAGAGTTCTTTTTAACATATGACTATGACGCAGCACTGTGTATGATATTCATTTGTTTAATATGATTTTTTTTAAATCAGCTCCTAAAAAGCGAAACGGTAAGCTTTAATCCTAGATGTTTCAGCTGTATATCGCTGTGCCGTGTAAGAAGAAGTTACCACTGCGTCTCCATAGGACCCATCTCCAGTGATGAGACCCAGTGCCGTAGAATTACATTACGATGGTTCTCATCACTGGGGATGGGTCCTATAGAGACACAGTGGTAACCTCTTACACGGCACAGCAATATACAGCTGAAGGCATCCAGAAGAAATCTTACTGTTTGCCATTTTAGGTGTTGATTTTAAAATAAATCATATTTAGACTAATGAGTATCATGCACAGTGCTGCGTCATAGTCATATGTGAAAAAGAACTCTAGAGATACATTTTAACACTCTGAAATGCAAAGTTAACTTGTGGCTCTGCTGTGCTTTAACTTCTGTGGAATTAAAAGACTCAGTATTACCCACTTGGCTTCTTTGAGAATTAAGTGCACTACCAAGGTAGTGCCAGCTAGCTGACTTTTACAGATGCTCTCTGGTATAGAGGTTGCCTGGCTGTATTGCATTGTGGAAATGTATTATTTTGTTTTCTTTTTGCAAACTCAGAGGTTTTGTAGTCATCATGGCGGTTTGGAGTGGAGTGAGAAGATGGGAAAAGAAAATAACTCCTGATGGGTAATTAACACTAACAGTATCCTGCGCATATTTGATCCACATAATTTGAAGCTGCAGATTTTATGCTACAGATTTCAATGTAAACTAATTGAACACAGCTTCAAATCTGCATTTTCAAATCATGTGCATCAAATATGCACAGGATACTGTACATGTGAATAGACCCTAACAGAGAAGATTATTCTGCCTCTGAATTTGTCTGATAAGAATTATATTCATTTATCCAGCACTGATTGTGGTGAGAGGCCACAGGTCACCATATGCTATCTGATATTGATATATTGTATGTGTATTAAGTCTCAGTATGTTGGCAATATTGGTATTCCTATAGTTGTTTTTACCTGAATCACTGAATGGTGGTGTTATTTACTCATGGCATGGTGGTGTTATATAGTCTTGGTGTGATGTATATGGAGCACAGGGGGCTTAATGGGATTATCCAGATGGAGGGGTTTTGTTTTTCTAGAAGCATGCCCATATAGTAATGAGAATATAGCCCGAAAGCTGTCCGGGCTGCACAGAGCCCATAGACAGCACATACACTTAATTTGGATCTTCTAGGACCTTTGGTGACATCATCAGGACTCTGAGCCAATAGGAGTCATCCCAGGTCTTGGAAGATACATAGTAAATCTGTGTATGCTGTCTATGGGTTTAACAAACATAGGAGAGGAGAGTATAAGTTAGGGGGAAAGTATAGGGGGTGCCATAGGGAGCAGTGTATAGTTATACCTTAGAAATGGGGAGTGGGGGTGTGATTTAATATTTTAGCCACTCAGGACACAGCTGGGTTTTATTTTTGCATTTTTGTTTTTTCCTCCTCATCTTCTGAGAGTCATAACTCTTATATTTCCATCCACAGACCCATATGAGGCTCGTTTTTTTGCTTGACCATTTGTACTTTGTAATGACATCACTCATTTTACCATAAAATGTACAGCGAACCTAAAAAATTATTATTTTGTGAGGAAATTAAAAAGAATACCACAATTTTGCAGTTTTGGGGGGTATAATTTTTAAGCAGTACACTTAACATTGAAAAGTCCATATTTTCTTTATTCTGTAGGTCAATATGATTAAAATGATACCCATGGTTACATGCTTTACTATTATTGTACTGGTTTAAAAAAAAAATATATATATATATACTTAACATTAACAAAACAAATAATTAACAAAATCAATATGTAAAATTGTCCGATTCTGACCCCTGTTATCTGTAGTTTTTATTTGTTTCACTTTTTTGTATATGTGACTTTTTGATCACTTTTTTATTTTATTTTATGAAATACAGTAAATGATGTGACCAAAAAGCAGCAATTTGAGGACGTTTATTTCTTTTTACATATACACCGTTCACTGTACTGGATCATTAACATTATATGTTATTTTAAATCAGGCACCAAAAGCCAGAAGACCAGGACCGGAGGGCGGGACTGCAATATTGGCGGCACCAGGGGAGCGGCGAAAGGTTAAAGTTTATAATTTTTATTCTGGCAGCACGGACATAGTGGATAACATTTTTTTTACTGAAGTTCTCCTACAGGGTACATTCACACGCTCATAACTAGCAGCCAGTTTTCCACTGCAGAAAAACCTGTGCAGGTTACGCTACCATTCATTGTAACGGGTCTGCAAACTTGCCACTATTATGGATTGTCCATGTGCCCAAACAAGTGCATGGTAGAATAACTCGCAGTGGAAACCTACTGCTAGTTATGGACGTGTGAACGTTCTCTTAAACACAGAAAATATTTACTATAGATCTTAGATTTGGACCCTGATACGTTTGTGTTATGGCCATAGATGCTTTTCCCCTCATTGGGATCTCAGGCCGTATTCACATGGTGCATGATCAGTAACCTAGTGCTGTGTATTCTCTATCACAAAACAGAGGAAACCAGGAAAATCTTTGGTCATGCAATTCGGGGGCCCCATATTTTATTTTGCCCAAGGGCCACAGTTAGTCTAAAACCGGCCCTGCACTGGAGACAATATAGGTGAAAGTAGATCCCGGCACACAAATATCTTGATGCAAATCTTGATCATTTTTATTTAAGCATTAATTCATGCTGAAAAGAACGCAGCACGCATTCCGGCTGTAAAGCCTTTTTCAACTGCAGTTGAAAAAGGCTTTACAGCCGGAACGCGTGCTGCCAATTACTTTTCAAGATTTTCTCAGTTGCCCCACAGTTATAATTAGTTGTGAAATTATATTTTAATCTATTATCATGTTTCCTACTCTGTTCTTCATCTCTTTTTCCTTTTTCTTTTGTAATAGTATTATATGAATTTTCATTTTTATTTTTTGGAGTGATGAGGTCAGTTTGTTTAATATTTCTTACTTGTTGGTATGCCTTACTAAGAAGGCCTCCTGGGTAGCCCTTGGCTGAGAAGCGGCCCCTAAGAATAGCAGCTTGATGGTAAAAATCTGCATCAGAGGTACAGTTTTTTTCAAATCCTCAGATACTGACCATAGGGGACACCTCTCAGCCAAGCAGGATAATGAGCACTTTCATAGTTCAAAAAACTATTAACATCTACTGACTTAAAATAAGTTCTTCATAGCTTTTCATAGCGCTAATAAATGTACATTGAGCAGTTACATAACTTTTCATTTGCAAGTTAAAGGCCAAAGAACATTTGATCTTGGAATACCCCTTTAACATACGTTGGACCATGTGTGAGAATACCCAGTGTATTGAATACATACTACACTACGTAAGCAGCAGTGCATACAGCAGCAACTCTCACCTTCAGGCTGCAGTAACCATTCACTGGGCCTGCTATGAGAGCACCCAGACTAGCAAATGTGATGATGTCAAGACCATTTATCCCTTTCCTGCACCATGACTATATTAAAGGGGTTATCCACCATAAGGTGATTTTAGTAGTACGTACCTGCCAGAACTGAGTATTTCCTGCTTAATTTCATTCTCTAAACTACACGTCCCATAGTTCCATGCTTGAAATGTGAAGTAATTTTCCTCCCTCCCACACATCAGGCACATCACCCATTCCACCACAAATGAGCTGCATCCATTCAAAGACCAGTGTTTCCTAATCAGGGGGCCTACAGCTGTTGAAAAATGAACTCTCTCCCACCCAGCGGTCGCTCCACCCATTGAAGCAGAACAAACTCCCTCTCATCACCTGACTAGTGATGTCAGGTCTCAACACACTGCAAGCCGGGAAATCCCGAGACATGTGTAATTTTGTATGCTGTTAAAAATAAATATTGGGGCGAAAATCACAGAAGAATTGTGAGAAATCCATCACACACAGGTACAGACACTATATTATGAACTACACTAACTTTACAGCCCCTGTAGAATAGTGAAATAAAAAACATTTCTGGAATACCCCTTTAACGACATAGGGGCCGCAAATGGTGTAAGGAGTTGTGTAAGGAGTGGGATCCTGATTTCAGTAGCCAGGGGCCACTGCTTAGAGCCCTCTCACAGCCCTGTATACAGAAAAATAAAAAAGTTATAGAGGTCAGAATATTTAATTTTTAATCATACTTAATTTCTTAACAAAAGTTAACATTTTTTAATAGTAGTAAAATGAACCAAAACCTATAAAAATTGGGTATTGTTGTAATGGTATGGACCTACATAACAAAGATAACATGTCAGTTGTACCATAAAGTGCACTGTGTAAAAATGAAACCACTTAAAAGTTGCAAAATTGTATTATTTTTTTTTTTTACATCACAATTTTTTTTTACTTCTCCGTAGATTTTTGTGGTAAAATGAGTATGTTTTTATAAAGTACAATTGGTTATACATAAAAAAAAAGCCCTCACATGGGTCTGTAGGTGGAAAATTGAAGGCGTTATTGATTTTAAAATGCGAGGAGGACAAAATGAAAATAAGCTGCGTCATTAAGGGTTAAAAGTGTTGATAATAACCTCCCCCTTTCTCTGCCCAAGACCATTAGGATACAGACATAAAAGAGTACCTTTCACCAAACTAAACTTTTAATATAATATTCCTTATTTAATTATAAGACACTTTGCTATTTGCTTGCTGTCAAAATTCTCAACCTTTATTTGTTTTTAATGTGATTGAAAAAAACGGCCACTAGATGGCCCTGTTCTGCCGCAAGTCAAACAGTTAGTTTGGTCTCCTCCAGGCCTGGCAGGAGACCAAACTCAGGAAGGGCATGCAGGGCATGGCGAGGCACAGCTCTCGCAGGCTTCAGTGATGTTGCGCCTGCTGTGGGATGCCCACTTTCTCCTGCAGGGAGCTCACACAATGTGAGCAAAGGGAAAAGTATGATACAGAGCTTTTTAAAGGGGTGTTAGGAGTAGTTAGGGAATATAATTTGAGTTAGCTTAGAAAATATAGTTTGATGACAGGTACTTTTTAACCCATTTACTGCCCTTGATCTCCAGAGGTGCAAACATTAATCCTTTATTGCCCTAGATTCCAGGGATGTTACTATGAACAGCTGCCCTAGCTAATTATTACAAATTATTTGGCACTATAAGAGTAGGGCCACACACAGCACATCTGCAGTGTATTTGACACTGCAGATGCACTGCCGGCAGTCACAGAGCAACTTTAAATACACTGCTGATGTGATGTGCTGGGTATGACCATAATATTTATTTGCTGCTGTTCTGGATTTCCTGATTTATAGGGATCAGCACCCATGTCCATAACTGCCATGCTCACTAGCTACAAAGGCTACAAATATTGGTCACATTCTTTTTCTCCAGAACTTGTTTTCAGGTCCAGGTGCCGGCTACACTTGGTTCTGGACTGTCCAGCATCAGGACACAGTTTTTGTGCAGTGGCACAAGGTACTGATGCTGAACAGCATCAGAACCCAGTGCTGTGGACTTGGACCTGAAAGAGTACATTAACACAGTGAGTTTCCCACTTTGAGTTTTAGCGGCGGTAGGTTTTCCACAGCAGAGTATGAACAGCAGAATAATATCTGCAGTGAAAAATCAGCAGATTACATTGACTTCAATAGAAATTATGTTTCCAAAAATCAGCCACGGAAAACCCGCCTCAGTTCAAGCTCGCTGCAGGAAACTCGCTGTAAACCTGCTTGTTTAACCCCTTAACGACCACGGACGTAAATGTACGTCCTGGTTTGGCGGGACTTTGCGCACCAGGACGTACATGTACGTCCTGTGTATGACCGCGAGCATCGGAACAGTGCTCGCGTCAGCCGGGGATTCACCAGTAATGGCCGACATCCGCGATCTCACGGATGTCTGCCGTTAACCCCGCAGATGCCGTTATCAATACAGATCACGGCATCTGCGGCAGTGCCTGTTCTTTGAATGGATGATCGGATCGCCCACAGCGCTGCCGCGGCGATCCGATCATCCAGCATAGCGGCCAGAGGTCCCCTCACCTGGCTCCGGCTGTCTCTCGGGGTCTTCTGCTCTGGTCTGAGATCGAGCAGACCAGAGCAGAAGATCACCGATAATACTGATCGGTGCTATGTCCTATGCATAGCACTGAACAGTATTAGCAATCAAATGATTGTTATAGATAGTCCCCTATGGGGACATAAAAAGTGTAAAAAAAAAAAAGTTGAAAAGTGTAAAAATAAAAAGTAAAAAAAAGTGAAAAATCCCCTTCCCTAATAAAAATGTAAATTGTCAGTTTTTCCCATTTTACCCCCAAAAAGCGTAATTTTTTTTATAAACATATTTGGTATCGCCGCGTGCGTAAATGTCCAAACTATCAAAATATAATGTTAATGATCCTGTACAGTGAATGGCGTAAACGTAAAAAAAAAAGTAAAAAAAATGCTGCTTTTTTTGTCAAATTTTATTTAAAAAATGTTTTATAAAAAATTATATAAAAGTTTTATATACGCAAATGTGGTATCGATAAAAAGTACTGATGACGGCGCAAAAAATGAGCCCTCATACCGCTCTATATACGGAAAACTGAAAAAGTTATAGGTGGTCAAAATATGGCGAGTTTAGATTACTCATTTTGTACAAAAAGCGGTACAAAAATATAAAAGTATGTAGCCATGGGTATCATTTTAATCGTATTGACCCACAGAATAAAGAACACATGTCATTTTAACCATAAAGTGTACAGTGTGAAAGCAAAACCCTCCAAAATGTGCAAAATTGTGGTTTTCATTTTGGTAAAATGAGAGGTTTTACATCTTTAGATGTAAATATAAAAGAGTTATGGATTTTATAAGGCAAGGAAGAAAATATGAAAACGCAAAAATAAAATTGGCCTGGTCCTTAAGGGTTAAATGTACCCTAAGTGGCTCAGTAGTAGTAAAGTAAATATATGGGCCTGATATATTTTTTGATGTCTGGTCTAAGACACTAAGACCTCGTTCACACTGCAGACATTCTGCCAGCAGAATTCTGCTGCGGAATTCTGTTTGCAGCACAGTCCTGTTGTTTTTTTCAATGGGATTCTGCTGCTCTATTTATACTGGAAACCGCTGCAGCAAAATTGCATGTGCGGAAAGTACATCCACACAAAGAATGAACATGTTCATTCTTTGAGCAGAATTCCGCCGGGACAGTATTTATGTCTATGGAGATGGCAATGTCCACGCGGTCCTACTGCCCATGCAGAAGACAGTGCCCTACCTCTCGTGATCTTGTTAAATTTTATAATCCTCCCAGTTCACTGACCCTTCATGATAAACCACCCCCTGCCTTAATTTTTTTTAAAATTTTTTTAGATTTCTACCATGATTTTGCTCTGTATTTTTTGCTTAGTCTCAGTCAGATTCACAGACTGGGAAGGGGTGTTCCCCAGCAGGCGTGACATCATCTGAAGCCATATAGGGAAGAACTTCCTCCCTCACTCTGCTACACACAGCCCACAGCAGTTCAGTGTTTGAGATGAGCTATGATTGGCTAAGGCTGCACACACCCCCCTCAGCACTCCAGACTGCATTTCCTGATTTTGGACTTCTGCCTGCCAGTGTGCAAAAGATGGGGGGAAGGTTGCTCTGGACAAGAAGGGAGACACCTAGTTGCAGCTTTTTTAAACACAAATAAAACATAGAAAACGTCCTTTTTTTAAACAAATTACATTAGAAAGATTTTTTATTTATCATATTGAGTGCAATAGCAATAATTAGTTTTAATGAGAGTGCCCCTTTAAGGTTAAGTTCCCACACTGTACAATGGAAAACATAATACTACAGTAAAAATAGCTATAATAAGTGTCAGTCAATGCACACATTGCTTTACAAAACTACAGTAATTCAAATATTGGAATGACTGCAGATATATATATCTGTAAAAAATATATGGAAAAAGATATATGGAAAAAAATGCAGCTTTTTACATACATTTTACTATAGTTCTCCCCTCTGCTTCCATATGCCTACATATTAGAGCAGAGGGGGTGAAGGCAGGGAAACTGGGTATGCCGGATCCCGCCTCCATTGTGCAAAGCCAGCCATTTCCAGATAAGCAATGCTCCCTAATAAAACTGGTATCTCCGGAACCAGACTGCGGACCTGGTAAGTGATTCCTCTTTGTTATCCGGTTCACCTGTACTACAACCCTGTGTATTTGGTTTAGTGAGGGTGAGCCCACTGTCAGTTTCCCTTCAAATTCACTGGATTTATGTGGAGCACTTTACATGTTGTGTAGACTGTCTTTAAAAATTTGCAGCACGAATGAGCTGCATGGAATATCTTTTTCATATCAAACTGTCAACAGGGTTTATGAATTAGATGGACAATTTTCAAAATCAATGGAGAAGAAAATTTTCAATATTTACTAATCTTTACTATTTACCTTTGGCAACACTTAATGCCCTTATCAACTAAGAGTTGTGCAGTCAGATATGAAACTGAACTGAAGTGAATACAGAGGGTAACCATAGTAACATGGCTGGAAAATTGTAATGAATGAAAAACAATTAATGTGCTATAGTAGCAAGTCAAAGATACAACATAACAACCTATATAATTAACTGTCACAGCCTATATACTGTTGTATTTGTTGGAAGTAAAGTAAATTATAAATTCGTAGGCTTATAATGATCTCTTTATATCAATCTTAATATTAATCAAAAATAAAAGTGTACGCTTACAAAAAATGAAATATACTTCCATTTATAGAAAACAGAATAATGGGCTTACATAATCATACCTACTGAACGATAACAAAGCAAGAACAATATGTACTCATGATAGGATATAAATGAGAGGGGACCGTCCTCGCGCTTGGGAGTGATCTGCTACGGGCAAAATATCTGGAGCCACAAGAGCTTTTTTCTACTATTCTGCAAGTGGCTGAATCAAAAGGAACTGCTGTTGATGTAATATCATGTAAAAGGTAAGTCTATATATTTGTTTTAACCATCTGTCAGGATTAATTAAGGAAACCAGCAATGCAACCTTCAGAGCTTATCAAATATATATTCTTCGCTTCAAGGAACAACACAGTTAATTGATATCAGTGAAATGGCTATTAAAGCTTACCGACTTATTCACGTCTTAATTTTGATATATTGTAAGCACAATGGAAGTTTTTCTTTGAAATCCCAGTAGATGCCTTACCAATAAAAGATAACAATAAAAATGTAATTCTGCTAGTCTGCTATGAAAGCTGTGTATACAATAATTTCTAAATATATCAACATTAGGGCACGTTACCACGTGCTGTTTTCTGCTGCGTATTTTCTTTCTCATTGAAATCAATGGGTAGCAAAATACACAGCTGATAAATATGCAGCTGGTAAATACGCAGCAAAATACGGCACGTGGTAACGTGCCCTTAAAATGGTTATCCACCATTAGGTCATTTTAGTACGTACTTGTCAGACAGTAATGGACATGCTTAGGAAGGATCTGCGCTTGTCTTGGGGCTAAATGGCTATGTTGTGAGATTACCATAACACTGTGGCTAGCTTTTTGTGAACTGGTATTTCCTGTTTCAGTTTTCTTTTATGTTTACAAAACAAATCCCATAATTCCATTTTCCTCCCTCCCACACATCAGCCACCCCACCCCTTGAAACATAAATGAGCTGCATCCATTCAAAAAACCTGTGGTTTTCACTCAGGGTGCCTACAGCTGTTGCATTAGTTGCAGATTAATCTCTCTCCCACCAATCTCTCACATCGCTCCACCCATTGAAGCAGACAGGCTCCCTGTCATCAGCTGACTAGTGAGTCAGGTCTCGGCCGCATTGCAACCTGGGAAAAATCTGAGACAACAGTTATTTTGTATGCTGTTAAAAAAAAAATATTGGGGTGAAAATCACAGAAGAAACCGTCATACACAGGTATAGACACTATATTATGAACTACACTAACTTTACAGCACCTGTAGTATAGTAAAATAAAATAAAAAATCCTAGAATACCCCTTTGAATAGATTTATAATGAAATTGGCTTCACGTACACAATCATATAATGAAAAGTATTCCTACTACATAACCACTAGAAATATTTCTGAGTGGACTGAGTGATGGTGTCATTGAAATAATACACACAACTAAATTACTCATAATAAAAATCTGAAATTTATTTGAATGTCTACAGAACATACACTAAATAAAGGCATATTCAATATATTACCAGAGTACAGCACATTACCATGCTTTTATGTGCAGTTTATATGTGTGACTATTGGTATTCAAAATACAGTATATTTCATGTTTTTTTTTTTTATATAGACAGCTTTTTTGACAGATTATAATTTTTGTTAACCAGTAAGAAAAAGCAGCCGACACTAGTTGGCACTTTATCCCCCAGGACACACAACAAAAACCTCCAGGCATTCACGGCACTGACCCCCGGTGCTCACAGTGAAACACAGAGGACAGCTTTCCACAAATAGAATGTAGACAAAAATAGCACTGGGCACATAGGTTCCGGTCAAGTGGTTTATTTGCAGGTGGAAATGCTCAGCAACAATTGTTTCGCTATTCACAGATAGCTTTCTCACAGCCTAATCGAACCAGGAATCTCCACCTCCTTAAAAAGGTCCCAGCATTCCCAAACGAACTTTATTAACAACGAACAATCTGGGAATCCATTTAAAAATTTTAATATGTAACATATCACATTGTAACACATTATATTAAAATCAAGATATTTATCGAGATAGGTGGAAACATATACAATGGGGATCAAAAGTTTGGGCACCCCAGGCAAAAATTTGTATTAATGTGCTTAAAGAAGCCAAGGAAAGATGGAAAAATATCTAAAAGGCATCAAATTACAGACTAGACATTCTTATAATATGTCAAAAAGTTATTTTATTTCCTTAATTTACACTTTCAAAATAACAGAAAACAAAAAATTGCGTCTGCAAAAGATTGTGCACCCTGCAGAATTTATAGCATGCACTGTCCCCTTTGCAAAGCTGAGACCTGCCAGTGTCATGGATTGCTCATCCTCATCTGGAAAGACCAGGTGATGTCAATCTCAAAGGTTTTAAATGCCCAGACTCATCTGACCTTGCCCCAACAATCAGCACCATGGGTTCTTCTAAGCAGTTGTCTAGAAATCTGAAACTGAAAATAGTTGACGCTCACAAAGCTGGAGAAGGCTATATGAAGAAAGCAAAACATTTTCAGATGTCAATATCCTCTGTTCGGAATGTAATTAAGAAATGGCAGTAATCAGGAACAGTGGAAGTTAAAGCAAAATCTGGAAGACCAAAAAAAATATCAGACAGAACAGCTCGCAGGATTGTGAGAAAAACAATTCAAAACCCACGTTTGACTGCACAATCCTTACAGATATATCTGGCAGACACTGGAGTTGTGGTACAATATTCCACTATAAAAGAGATACTTGTACAAATATGGTCTTCATGGAAGAATCATCAGAAGAAAACCTCTTCTACGTCCTCACCACAAAAATCTGCGTTGAACTTGTCAAATGGACATATAGACAAGCCTGATGCATTTTGGAAACAAGTTCTGTGGACCGAGGTTAAAATTTTACTTTTTGGCCGGAATGAGCAAGGGTACGTTTGGAGAAGAAGGGGAACAGAATTTAATGAAAATAACTTCTGTCCAACTGTTAAGCATGGGGGTGGATCAATCATGCTTTGGGGATATATTGCAGCCAGTGGCACAGGGAACATCTCACGAGTAGAAGGAAAAATTGATGGATGCTAACTTGATGCCATCTGTGAAAAAGCTGAAGTTAAAGAGAGGATGGCTTCTACAAATGGATAATGATCCTAAAAACACCTTGAAATTAGTGTTGAGCGGCATAGGCCATATTCGAATTCGCGAATATTCGCGAATATATGGACGAATATTCGTCATATATTCGCGAATATTCGCATATTCGTTATATCCTCGTTTTATTTTCGCATATGTGAACATTCTCGTATGCGAAAAATTAACATGTGAATATCAACATATACAAAATTCGCATATGCGAAAATTAGCATATGCGAAAATTCGCATATGCGAATTTTCGCATATGCGATTTTTCGCACGACAGTCTCACACAGTAGTATTACAGCCTTCTTTACACCACACAAGCTGGAAGCAGAGAGGGGTGATCACTGTGATGTGTACTGTGGAAAAAAAAACAAAAAAAAACGAATATTCGTAATTACGAATATATAGCGCTATATTCGCGAAATTCGCGAATTCGCGAATATGCGATATTCGCGAATAATATTCGAATTGCGAATATTCGTGAGCAACACTACTTGAAATCCATGGGGGATTATATCAAGAGGCGTAAACTGAAGGATTTGCCATGGCCTTCACAATCTCCTGACCTCAACATAATTGAAAATCTATGGATAGACTTTAAAAGAGCAGTGCGTGACAGACAGACCAGAAATCTCCTAGAACTGGAAGACTTTTGTAAGGAAGAATGGGCAAAGATACCTCAAACAAGAATTGAAAGACTCTTGGCTGGCTACAAAAAGTATTTACAAGCTGTGATACTTGCCAAAGGGGGCAGTACAAGATGTTAACTCTGCAGGGTGCCCAAACTTTTGCAGATGCCATTTTTTTGTTTTCTGTTATTTTGAAAGTGTAAATGCTGGAAATAAAATCTAACTTTTGTTGACATATTATAATAATTTCTAATCTGTAATTTGATGCCTTATAAACGGATATGTCTCAGGTATTTATTGGATAGAGAGAATACCATTCTCCCCTCCAAATCCAAATCCAATATTTGCAAAAGTTGGTGCGACCGGGGTCCCCATCGTGGTCCCCGCCTGCTGCCAGTACCACTGGCCACCAAACATGAATGCATTGTGTGAGAGGACAAAGGTAAGTGCCTGACAGATGAAGTCCCTTTAGGGATCCTCCATCTTCATGCGACCTAACTGGCGTTTGACAGCCTCCACACTCGCATCCTGTGGGATGCAGGTGTAGAGGCTCTCCACGAAAGAGGGATCTAGTGATCAATTTTTTGGTGGTGTTTCTTCTTGATTTAACCCACCCTTGCCTGCCAGTTCACCCTTAGAAATATTTAGAGACAAAGTGGCCATGGAAGTAAAAGCTCTATTCTATCCTTCCGCACCAGACAATTTGTCTGTTGGGGAAAGGAGAGCACTTAAATGGCTGAGATCTCGGGGTGATCTTATGATAAAACTGTCCGACAAGGGTGGGAATATTGTAATAATGAATACCAGCTACTACTTGGAGGAGGCCAAACGTCAGCTAAATGATGTAGGTACCTATATAGTCTTACCTTATGACCCCATGAGAAGATACCAAGACGGTCTGAGGAATTTATTGCGAGGAGGAGTTGAGAGAGGCATTCTCTCAGATAAAAAGATGCTGATTCAACCACATCCTGAATGACCGTACTGGTACTTTCTCCCGAAAACCCATAAATCCTTGTCGAGACCACCGGGTCAACCAATTGTAGCAGGTTGTAAGTCAATCACAGAAGCGTTGTCCCTCTACCTAGACTGGACTTTGTGACCAGTCCTGGATACACTACCGGCTTACATAAAGGATACGGGCAACTTTTTGCAGCATCTGGATTGCCTTGAGTGGCAGGAGGACTTTATGTTAGCGACCCTGGATGTGTAGAGCCTCTACACCCGCATCCCACAGGATGCGAGTGTGGAGGCTGTCAAACGCCAGTTAGGTCACATGAAGATGGAGGATCCCCATAGGGACTTCATCTGTCAGGCACTTACCTTTGTCCTCTCACACAATGCATTCATGTTTGGTGGCCAGTGGTACTGGCAGCGGGCAGGGACCGCGATGGGGACCCCGGTCGCACCAACCTTTGCAAATATTTACTTAGGTGATTTGGAGGAGAGAATGGTATTCTCTCTATCCAATAAATACCTGAGACATATCCATTTATAAGTGAGATTTATAGACGATGTCTTTATGGTGTGGTCAGGTCCTAGGGAGACTTTTAATGCATTTGCTGGGTACCTTAATTCTAATGATGACAATATGACCTTCACCAGTGACTGTAGTGAGACAACAATTAATTTTTTGGACGTCAGGGTCTCTTTTCTAAACGGCTCTATTCATACCTCGACATACACAAAGCCAACTGCGACCAATTCACTATTGCAATACAATAGCTTTCACCCCAACTACACAAAAGAGTCATTACCCTATGGTCAATTTATTCGCTTACGCCGTATTAATAGTGACACTGTCTCATTTAACCAACAGGCAAAATTGCTCAGTGATAAATTATTAGACCGAGGATACCCCCCATCAATAATCCAACAAGCCTGGGATAAACCATTGCACAGAAAACGTGAACACTTATTATATCCTCAAAATCGGGGTAGGAATAAAAGAGAAGGTTTTTCATTTACCTTTAAACATAGTATGATGTCTAACATCATTAGATCTGCTATACAGAGAAATTGGCATATTATTGCCAGAGAACCCATCTTTGCAGAAAAGGCTTTTCATAAACCTATTGTGTCATTTAAACGTTGTCGTAACCTAAAGGATTCCTTAGTGAAAGGGAGAGTGGAGAGAACGCATGGGCAACCACCCATGTGGGAGTTGTCGCTTCTGCAGTCAATTATGCATAGTATCATTCATTCGTCTGGGTCCTTATGAGGTTAAGATTGATCAATTCTTCACATGTCGCACGAGCTTTGTGATATATGCAGTCATATGCAACTGTGGTCCCTATTATATTGGCAAAATGATCCGACCCCTGTTGAAGCGTTTTGGGGAACATGTTTGTTCACTGAGAACAGGGGTCGGATCACCAAGACTCATAGACCACATGAGGCAGTGCCATGAGGGTGATGTTAAAAACATGCGCTTTTGTGGCTTAAGATGAGGTGACCCCCTACCAACGGATTCTCAGAACAGAAGCATTGGGCCCTATGGGAATGAATGAGAGGAGCGACTTAAACAGTATAACATAATGAATTTAGTTAAGACCTTACAGTTGCATAGATGCATATATGTTTCCACCTATCTCGATAGATATCTTGATTTGAATATAATGAGTTACAATGTGAGATGTTACATATTCAAATTTTTAAATGGATTCCCAGATTGTTCGTTGCTAATAAAGTTTGTTTGGGAATGCTGGGACCTTTTTAAGGAGGTGGAGATTCCTGGTTCAATTAGGCTGTGAGAAAGCTACCTAAGAGTAGTGAAACAATTGTTGCTGAGCATTTCCACCTGCAAATAAACCGCTTGACCGGAGCCTGTGTGCCCAGTGCTATTTTTGGCTACATTGTTAACCCTTATTACAAGACCTCATTTGCTAGTGCTGAGGGCAAAAATTAAAAGTTATTGTGCTATATGTTGTACCCATAGAGCTCAAAGGACATTCATTCTTTGCAGCTTCATCTAATAGTGGAGAAGCAATAGCAAAGGTTCCAGAAGTGGTGTACGAAGGAATTTTTTTGGGAGCACATCACTGGATGGCCAGGATTTCAGGAGTGTGGTGAGTAGAGAAGTTTGCAACTGAATGACTGCTTTACTGCCACAGTGGTTACATTACTTTACCCAGGGGCATCCTCTGAATGCAGATGCAGTGAAGCAGAACCTGTCAGCTCTTTCTTCTACGATTCCCTCATAGGCTGTAGGCACTTCAGGCCTGTAGCCTATAAGCCACCAGGTAATGAACTATGCACTGGCCTGCAAAATGACATAATGTTATCACATCTCCCATCCCTACAGCTTACAGATTTGCAGAAGAGAGAGATGAAAGCTTCATTTATCTTGGGAACCAGAACCTGCTCTGATTTTTATTTTTAGGTTTACCCACAATGAATTATAATTAGTAAAGGAGCACAGAATGCATTACTAAAATATGTGAGAGGGTGGAACAGAGGGCATTGTTACTACATGAGGGATATTAATACTTTATGGGACACAGGAGGCACTATTACTATATGGGGCATAGGGAACATTATTACTATATGGTGCACAAGGGGACACTATTTATATATGGGAAAACAAAATGCATTATTAATATATGGAGGCACAGAGGGACATTATGAATATATGGAGGCATTACTACTATATAGAGGCACAGGGAATATTATTACTATTTGGGGAAATGGGGTATTAATATAGGGTAGCAGGAAGACATTATTACTATCTAGAGGCACATAGGGTACAATTACTATATGGGGGCACAGGGGACATTATTACTATATGGTAACAGTGGGGGCAATATTACTATATAGTGGCACAAGGAACATTATTACTATGTAGGTACACAGGGGACACTATTACTACTACTACTACTACTACTACTACTACTACACTGCTCAAAAAAATAAAGAGAACACTAAGATAACACATCCTAGATCTGAATGAATGAACTAATTGTATTAAATACTTCTGTCTTCACATAGTTGAATGTGCTGACAACAAAATCACACAAAATGTATCAAAGCAAATCAAATTTATCAACCCAGGGAGGTCTGGATATAGAGTCACACTCAAAATCAAAGTGGAAAACCACACTACAGGCTGATCCAACTTTGATGTAATGTCCTTAGAACAAGTGAAAATGAGGGTCAGTAGTGTGTGTGGCCTCCACGTGACCGTATGACCTCCCTATAATGCCTGGGATTGCTCCTGATGAGGTGGCGGATGGTCTCCTGAGGGATGTCCTCCCAGACCTGGACTAAAAGATCCACCAACTCCTGGACAGGCTGTGGTGCAATGTGGCGTTGGTGGATGGAGCGAGACATGATGTCCCGGATGTGCTCAATGCCTTCCTCTTGCAGGAACTGCTGACACACTCCAGCCACATGAGGTCTAGCATTGTCTTGCATTAGGGGGAAGCCAGGGCCAACCGCACCAGCATATGGTCCTACAAGGGGTCTGAGGATCTCAGTACCTAATGGCAGTCAGGCTACCTCTGGCAAGCACATGGAGGGCTGTGCAGCCCCCCAAAGGAATGCCACCCCACTCCATTACTGACACTGCCAAACCGGTCATGCTAGAGGATGTTGCAGGCAGCAGAATGTTCTCCATGGCGTCTCCAGACTCTGTCATGTCTGTCACATGTGCTCAGTGTGAATCTGCTTTCATCTGTGAAAAGCACAGGGCACCAGTGGCAAATTTGCCAATCCTGGTGTTCTCTGGCAAATGCCAAACGTCCTGCACGGTGTTGGGCTGTAAGCACAACCCCCACCTGTGGACATCGGGCTCTCATTACAACCCTCATGGTGTCTGTTTCTGACCGTTTGAGTGGACACATGCACATTTGTGGCCTGCTGGAGGTCATTTTTCAGGGCTCTGGCAGTGCTCCTCCTTTACAGAGGCGGAAGTAGTGGTCCTGCTGCTGGGTCGTTGCCCTCCTACAGCTTCCTCCATGTCTCCTGATGCATAGGAAGCAGAGGAGGGGGAGCACTCACGGCCAGGATGGATGACCAGAGCACTGCTCCTAACAGTACCCCCCCCCCTTGGGTCTCCTCCTCTTCTTGGGTCTAAGAAAATCCTGCACCAGGGTACAACCAAAAATATTCTCCCTGGGTTCCCATGATCTTTTCTCAGGACCAAAGCCCCTTATGGCGAGGATCTCTTTCACCTCAAAAATGTCTGAAGAACCAGAGACAGGAGTGGAAGCTACGACTTTTTGAGAGAAACAATTAATGACCAGGGGTTTGAGCAAATAGACATGAATAGAATTAGGAATGCGAAGAGAGGAGGGTAGACATAATTTGTATGAGACAGGATTGATTTTGTGAAGGACCACTAATCGACCTAGGTAACGAGGCCCCAACTTGTAACTGGGAACCTTTAAGCGTAGAGCCAGACTTTGTCGCCAGGAGAAAAAGATGGAGGAGGTCTGCTTTTCTTGTCCGCTTGAGAAATCATTTGGAATGAAGCGGACTGTGACGAACGTCGAGTCTTTTGCCAGATGTTGACAACATTTCTAATCATAGAATCAATGGCCGGCATTCCAGAGGAGTCTGGTAGAGGAAGAGGTGGATGAGGATGAAGACTGTAAAGAACAAAAAAGGGTGAAGTCTTTGTGGATTCAGAGTCTCTATGATTGTATGAAAACTCTGCCCAAGGCAGAAAATCAACCCACTTGTCCTGCTGAGCTGAAACAAAATGTCGCAAGTAGCCCTCCAGGACCTGATTGACTCTCTCCACTTGCCCATTGGATTGAGGGTGGTAGGTGGAAGAAAAGTCCAGATTAATTTTTAAACGAGAACAAAGAGCACGCCAGAATTTGGAGACAAATTGCATCCCATAATCCGAGACAATATGGGAAGGGAGGCCATGCAGACGAAAAATGTGTTGGAGGAAATGTTTGGCCAGCTGAGGAGCAGAAGGAAGTCTGGGCAAAGGAATAAAATGTGCCATCATGGAGAACCGATCAACGACCACCCAGATGATGGTATGGTTATTGGAAGGAGGGAGATCAGTGATTAAATCCATTACTATATGAGTCCAAGGAGTATCCAGAATAGGCAAGGGCAGTAGGAGTCCTGTTGGTTTCAATCGGGGAGTCTTGTCACGAGCACAGGTGGTACAGGAACTGACGAAGTCTGTGACGTCCTGTTTGAGATGTAGCCACCAATAGTGTCTGGGGATTAACTGAAAAGACTTCTTAATCCCAGAGTGACCAGCCAACAACGAGGAGTGACCCCCAACTGAGGACCCGACATCTAAGACGAGGAGGCACAAACAACTTCCCGGGAGGGACTTGAAGAAGAGAAGCAGGAGCCACAGTAATAAGACACTCAGGAGGAATGATATGCCGTGGAGCGAAATCCTGACCAATAACATCAGAGGAACGTGAGAGAGCATCGGCTCTAACATTTGTCCCTGCAGGACAGAATTGAATGAAGAAGTTGAATCGGGAGAAGAAGAGCGACCATCTTGCTTGGCGGGGATTCAGGCATTGTGCAGATTGAAGATATAAGAGATTTTTGTGATCTGTAAAAATGCTGACAGGATGAGTTGGGCCCTCTAAGAGATGGCGCCATTCTTCTAAGGCCAGTTCAATGCCAAGGAGTTCTTGATCACCAATGGAATAGTTTCTTTCCACAGGAGAAAAGGTCTTGGAGAAAAAAACGCAAGTAATGTTTTTGCCTTTAGAGGATTTTTGTGTGAGAACTGCGTCGGCTCCTACTGAAGATGCATCAACCTTTAAAAAGAACGGTTTTCCAGGATCAGGTCTGGAGAAAAGAGGCACAGAAGAGAATGCAGATTTTATCCGAGAAAAAGCTTCTCCAGCCCCAGGAGACCAATTCTTGCTGTTACTATTCTTTTTGGTAAGGGCTACTACTGGGGCTACCACGGAAGAAAAATGAGGAATGAATTGACGGTAGTAGCCGGCAAACCCCAAGAATCATTGAATTGCCCGAAGTCTAGAAGGGCGAGGCCAGTCCAGGACGGCTGAAAGTTTAGTAGGATGCATCTGAAGTCCATGATGAGAAACAATATATTTGAGAAAAGGTAGACTTGTTCTCTCAAAGAGACATTTCTCCAACTTGGCAAATAAACAATTCTCCCGGAGACGCTGCAGGACTTGGCGGACATGAACACGATGTAGCTCTAGATTATAAGAGAAAATCAGGATATCATCCAGGTAGACTACCACACAGGTATACAAAAGATCACGAAAGATGTCATTAACAAATTCTTGGAAGACTGCGGGAGCATTACAAAGTCCGAAAGGAATAACTAGATACTCAAAATGGCTCGGGTGTTAAATCCCGTTTTCCATTCATCACCTTCACGAATGCGAATAACATTTTTTGCTCTTCGGAGGTCCAATTTAATGAAGATTCTGGCCCCACGTAGACGATCAAAGAGTTCTGAGATCAGAGGCAAAGGATAGCAATTTTTTATGGGGATTTTATTTAATCCCCGATAGTCATGCAAGGTCAAAGAGAGCCATCTTTTTTCCCGACAAAGAAGAATCCAGCCCCAGCAGGAAAAACCCTTTTGAAGATTTTCTTAAATATATTTTTCCATAGCTTGTGTCTCAGGTACAGAAAGCAGATACATTCTTCCTCGAGGAGGTGTAGTTCCTGGTTGAAGGTCAATGGGACAATCATAAAGGCGATGTGGTGAAAGAGTCTCTACTTGTTTTTCACAGAATACAGTACAGACCAAAAGTTTGGACACACCTTCTCATTCAGAGTTTTCTTTATTTTCATGACTATGAAAATTGTAGATTCGCATTGAAGGCATTAAAACTATGAATTAACACATGTGGAATTATAGGCATAACAAAAAAGTGTGAAACAACTGAAAATATGTCATATTCTAGGTTCTTCAAAGTAGCCACCTTTTGCTTTGATTACTGCTTTGCACACTCTTGGCATTCTCTTGATGAGCTTCAAGAGGTAGTCACCTGAAATGGTTTTGACTTCACAGGTGTGCTGGTGTGGAGGAGGAAGTGTGATGGTGTGCTGGTGACACTGTTGGGGATTTATTCAAAATTGAAGGCATACTGAACCAGCATGGCTACCACAGCATCTTGTAGCGGTATGCTATTCCATCCGGTTTGCATTTAGTTGGACCATCATTTATTTTTCAACAGGACAATGACCCCAAACACACCTCTAGGCTGTGTAAGGTCTATTTGACCAAGAACGAGAGTGATGGGGTGCTGCGCCAGATGACCTGGCCTCTACAGTCACCGGATCTGAACCCAATCGAGCTGGACCGCAGAGTGAAGGGAAAAAGGGCCAACAAGTGCTAAGCATCTCTGGGAACTCCTTCAAGACTGTTGGAAGACCATTTCAGGTGACCATCTCTTGAAGCTCATCAAGAGAATGCCAAGAGTGTGCAAAGCAGTAATCAAAGCAAAAGGTGGCTAGAACCTAGAATATGACATATGAATATGACATATCTTAGGCAGAATGGACTCAAGACAGCGACCTTGACAAAAAGCTTCCCAACGAGAAACCTCTCCTGAACTCCAGTCAAATTGAGGAGAGTGAAGCAGTAGCCAAGGAAGTCCCAGAAGAAGTTCAGAAGTACAATGGGGAAGTACTAAGAACTGTATCTTCTCCTTGTGTAACACTCCAACTTGCATGAAGAGAAGTTCCATGCAAAAAAGGACCTTAAACTTCAGGTGCTCCCCATTAACAGAAGATATAAACAGAGGCTTGATAAGACGAGATACTGGTATGCGATGTTTATGGACCAGGTAGGCATCAATAACATTTCTGGCAGAACCAGAATCGAGGAAAGCTGTGGCAAGGAATTAAGACTTCATAGGAGTAAGAAGGTGAACAGGCATTGTCAAACATGGAGAGGCACTATGCTCACCCAGAGACGCCTCTCCTATGTGCCCTAGGTGCGACCGTTTCCCAGACGCTCAGGACGAAGAGTGCACTCTTTTAGGAAGTGTTCAGGACTAGCACAATACAGGCATAAGTTCTCAGTACGTCTACGGGTTCCTTCTTGAGAAGAAAGTCTAATGCGGTCCACCTGCATGGGCTCTTCTGCAGGTGGAGTAGAAGATTATTGTAGGGGAAGTTGAAAAACTGGGGCCAAACGGGGATAAAGTCATGACCGGGGTTGTTCCCTCTCACGTCTAAGCTCCTCTTGTCTCTCCAAGAATCGTACATCAGTCTAAGGTGCACCCAGGTCGCTACCGCTGGCATGATCCATCCACACAGGTTGCCCAGGTGATGCTTGGCAGCAAAGTAGCGTAGTCAGGTCACAGGCAAAAGGTCGGGAGGCAGGCGGCAAAGGAGCATAGTCAGGTCACAGGCACAAGGTCAGGAGGCAGGCGGCAAAGAAGCAAGGTCAGGTCACAAGCAAAGGGTCAGAAACACTATATGGCACACACACAAGGTAATGCTTTCTCTTGGCATAAGGCACAAATATCCGTCAAGGGTTACTATACAAGCACCAATTAATGGTGTGCTGGCCCTTTAAACTTTACAGAGCCATCATGCACGCGCCCTAGGAGGCTGGGGCGCACGCACAGACGGACACAGGAAGTAGAGGAGAGAGGAGGTGAGTGAACGTTTGGGACTCAGATGCGGGTGCGTCCCACATAGCGGGTTCCGGAGCCGCCAGGGGCCCAAGAGGGGGAGTGCTCACAGCCGGACGGAATGGCCAGAGCATTGCCCCTAGCAATGCCCGGGACACGTGTGCAGGCGTGTCCTAGGTAGGGCAGGAACAGAGGAGGGGAAGTGCTCACGGCCAGGATGGATGGCCGGAGCGCTGCCCCTAACACGTATTCATTTTCGTGCATGTAGTTATGATTTTTTCCAGAAGTTAGACAAAATCCAACCTATATAAGTAGGGTATCATTTTAATTGTATGGACCTACAGAATAAAGAAAAGGTGGAAGCCCCCAAAATTACAAAATGGCATTTTTTCTTCAATTTTGTTGCACAATTAATTTTTTTTCTGTTTCGCCGTGGATTTTTTGGTAAAATGACTACCGTCACTGCAAAGTAGAATAAAAGTAGAATTGGTGGCACAAAAAAATTTAGTTTTAGGTGCATAACTGAAAGGGTTATGATTTTTAAGGTAAGGAGGAAAAAACAAAAGTGCAAAAACAGAAAAACGGCTAAAAACAAAAAAACTGCGGGATTAGGGTTAACGGGGGAAAGAGAGGGGGACAGTACCTGAAGGATTAACAGGGGAGAAAGGGTATAGCACCTGAAGGGTTAACCTTTGAGCTGAAGACTCGCAGTATAGGAGAAGGAGCAGTACAAAGGCCCACATTTATCATTGTAGTGTAAGTGAAGCATTTTTTTACACCTTTTTTTGTGTGCTGGTAGTGTGTAGGAGCACCAAATTTATTAAATGGTCAAAGAGCATTTGATAAATTTTGTGCAGGTCACATGGACCCCCCACCCCCCATTTTGGAAACTACACCCCTCACAGAATTTAATAAGGGGTACATTCTGTGAGGGGTGTAGTTTTCAAAATGGGGTCACATCTGGGTATTTATTGTTTTGCGTTTATGTCAGAACCGCTGTAAAATCCACCACCCCTGTGCAAATCACCAATTTAGACCTCAAATGTACATAGTGCGCTCTCACTCCTGAGCCATGTTGTGTGCCCGCAGAGCACTTTACGCCCACATATGGGGTAGTTCTATACTCAGGAGAAATTGCGTTACAAATTTTGGGGGTCATTTTTTCCTTTTACCGCTTGTGAAAATTAAAAGTATGCAGCAACACCAGCATGTTAGTGTAAAAATATATATTTTTTTACACTAACATGCTGGTGTAGACCCCAACTTCACCATTTCATAAGGGGTAAAAGGAGAAAAAGCCCCTCAAAATTACGGAGATGTTTCCTTAAAATACGACAGGGCTCCAAAGCGAGAGAGCACCATGCGCATCTGAGGCCTAAATTGAGAATTTGAATCCGCCACAAAAATACCCTACGGCAGTGTTTCCCAAACAGGGTGTCTCCAGCTGTTGCAAAACTCCCAGCATGGCTGGACAGTCAATGGCTGTCAGGCAATACTGGGAATTGTTGTTTTTCAACAGCTGAAGGCTCCGTTTTGGAAACAGTGCCGTACAAGACATTTTTTTTTTTATTGGGGGGGGGGGTGACTGTGTAGAAGTATGTGTGTATGTAGTGTTTTACTTATTATTTTGTGTAGGTGTAGTGTAGTGTTTTTAGGGTACATTCACACAGGCAGGGTTTTACAGTGAGTTTCTCGCTGGGAGTTTGAGCTGTGGCGGAAAAATTGCCGCATCTCAAACTTGAAGCAGAAAATTCGCTGTAAACCCGCCCGTGTGAATGTACCCTGTACATTCACATGGGGGGGCAAACCTCCAGCTGCTGCAAAACTACAACTCCCAGTATGCACCGACAGACCATAAATGCTGGGAGTTGTAGTTCTAGCTGGAGGCACATTGGTTGCGAAACACTGAGAGTTTGTTACTTAACTCAGTGTTTTGCAACCAGTGTGCCTCCAGCTGTTGCAAAACTCCCAGCATGTACAGTCTCTCAGTGAATGCTGGGATTTGTATTTTTGCAACAGCTGGAGACACACTGGTTTGCGAAACAATGAGTTAGGATACAAACTCTGTTTCACAACCAATGTGTCTCTAGCTGTTGCAAAACTGCAACAATCAGTATGCAGACAGTCGAAAGGGCATGTTGAGAGTTGTAGTTTTGCAACAGCTGGAGGCAAACTGCTACAACTCCCAGCATGCCCTTTGGTAGTCTGTGCATGTTGGGAGTTGTAGTTATGCAACAGCTGGTTGCACACTTTTTCATAGAGAAAATGTCCCTCCAGCTGTTGTATAACTACAACCCCCAGCATGCACAAACTACCAAAGGGCATGCTGGGAGTTGTAGTTGGAACTCCAGATGTTGCAAAACTAAAACTCCCAGCATGCCCTTTGGCTTTGCATGCTGAGAGTTGTTGCTAAGCAACAGCAGGAGGTGAACAGGCCTCACCTCCTGCTGTATCCTGCCGCTGGGACCACCGCCGCTGCTGCCACCGATCCTGCTGCTCCTGTCGCCGCCACCGCACCAAACAGGACCCCCGCCAGACCAGGGAGAGGTAAGAAACCCCCGCCGGCCTCAATCACCGCCCAGCAGGGTTGTGATCGTGAGGCGGCACCCGTTCACCCGGCCACCTCACTCCTGCTGGGTAAGGGTGGATGGGGCTGTCTTGGAAAGCCCCATTCCCCCTTTCTTTCCGGGTCACGAGAGACCCGATTGACCCGGAATCGCTGCAAATAGCCGGTCTGAATTGACCGGCGATTTGTGGCGATCGCCAACATGGGGGGTGTCAGGACCTCCCCAAGGGTTTGCACGGGGTGCCTGCTAATAGATATCAGCAGTCACCCGGGTCCAGGACCGAAATTCCCATGGGCGTACAGGTAAGTACCAGGGAGCAAAGGTGTACCTGTACGCCCTTGGTCCTTAAGGGGTTAATCATTGCTGCTCTAGTGGAAATATAGCCTTATAGGTTACAGAAGAGGACTATTCTAGGCCTGTTCATTTTCATACAAAAAGTTATTAATCTCCGTGCTGCTCCAGTCTCGGAAGAAGCTCATAGAAAGTGATGAGGTTTAAACAAAAACCTTATGAGGTTTAGAAATGAAAGCTGTTCTCTGAATAGTTGCTATGGGCAAAAAAAAAAAAAGGCAGTTTTGATAAATCTGACCACTGTATTTTCAACAACCCCTCCAAAAATCATCAACACTCTTGGTTTTACAAAAAAATTGGTACAAATTCATTGCTTGTGATTGTTATTTGGCTCGCTATCTGTTAGAAGCTCATGTTCTGTACAATGTCAATAGAATT
Source organism: Hyla sarda (assembly GCF_029499605.1). Lineage (NCBI taxonomy): Eukaryota > Metazoa > Chordata > Amphibia > Anura > Hylidae > Hyla > Hyla sarda. The sequence goes on along the minus strand of NC_079193.1, from coordinate 213,859,582 downwards.
TCTATTAAACCTTCTGTGTCATAGAACAATGAGTCAATTTGTTAAGATAACACTCGTGTTTGGGCACAGGTTTTTATTTAATCACATAATGGGCTCAGCAAGACATTTATATGGTATTTGTTTATAAAAATAGAGCTTTTATTGTAAATCATATATAGTTTAATGCCCACTGAATTATGATCAACGCAGACTGTATATAAAGGAAAGGATCTATCATGTCTACAGTCATGGCCGTAAATGTTGGTACCCCTGAAATTTTTCTAGAAAATGAAGTATTTCTCACAGAAAAGGATTGCAGTAACACATTTTCCCTTTGTGTGTACTGGAACTAAACCAAAAAAGGGAGGAAAAAATGCTAATTGGACATGTCACACCAAATTCCAAAAATGGGCTGGACAAAATTATTGGCACCCTTAACTCAATATTTGGTTGCACACCCTTTGGAAAAAATAACTGAAATCAGTCACTTTCTATAACCATCAATAAGCTTCTTACACCTCTCAGCCGGAATGTTGCATCACTCTTCCTTTTCAAACTGCTCCAGATCTCTCCACAGGTGTTCAATGGGATTTAGATCTGGACTCATTGCTGGCCACTTTAGAACTCTCTAGCGCTTTGTTGCCATCCATTTCTGGGTGCTTTTTGACGTATGTTTGGGGTCATTGTCCTGCTGGAAGACCCAAGATCTCGAACACAAATCCAGCTTTCTGACACTGGGCTGTACAGTGCGACACAAAATCCATTGGTAATGCTCAGATTTCATGATGCCTTGCACACACACATTCAAGGCACCCAGTGCCAGAGGCAGCAAAACAACCCCAAAAACATCATTGAATCTCCACCATATTTCACTGTAGGTACTGTGTTCTTTTCTTTGTAGGCCTCATTCCATTTTCGGTAAACAGTAGAATGATGTGCTTTACCAAAAAGCTCTATTTTGGTCTCATCTGTCCACAAGACGTTTTCCCAGAAGGATTTTGGCTTACTCAAGTTCATTTTGGCAAAATGCAGTCTTGCTTTTTATGTCTCTGTGTCTGCAGTGGGGTCCTTCTGGGTCTCCTGCTATAGCGTTTCATTTAACTTAACAATGTCGACAGATAGTTCGCACTGACACTGATGCTCCCTGAGTGTGCAGGACAGCTTGAAGATCTTTGGACAAAAAGAAAGGTGAGGAGGCACTCACGGTTTTAAGGTGCAGCAGATTTCTTTATTTTTGGTGCAAACTGAAGTAGAGCAGCATCAGCTGGACGTCATCACAGGTACACAGGTGCAGTGACAATTGTTCCACACCCCTTCTGGGCGTTTCATCAGACTGCCTTCACTCCACCGTCACACAGGTAAATACTCCTCTCATAGTGACGTATGGTGTGTAGGGCGTGGCTAAGAGTGAATTTAAAATCACATTAAAAGCAACACACACAGAAGGTACAAAAAACACATATATGGAAAAACAATGACTTGACTGCATTACAAAACAAATGCTCAGATCTAAACGATCATTTAAATCCAAGTATTCCTGGGCGTTTGTTTCCAGGATAATTCTTGCTTCACGTTGTAAAAGTACTTTTTGTCTGTCTATTCCCCTCCCTAGCAAAAACGCTCTCCAGACTGAGGAAGGACAGACAATTAATATCGCCAAGATGTTCATTCTTGACATATGAAATGAGTTTTGGACAACCTTTGCCAGATTTTATGGAGTACATATGTTCTCTAAAACGTATGTTAACTGAATGTATGGTGCAAAGCGTTTACAACTACATAAAATGGCGTAGACTACGTAATTTGTGCGACAGCACATAGTAACCCTAAAATTAAAAGACTTGCCACCAATAGTTATATTCTTGTCTTGACAAATAAAGCTGCATCAATTATATCCATTACATCTGTAATTCCCTGGTGACAGGGTTCTATTTAACCAATTGGTTCCTGGTTTTGAGCAACAAAAAGGACTTCTGACTAGTTCATCACATAGATTTCTGCATTTTCTGACCGAGATGAGTGGTCTAGTTTTTCCATATTCAGAAAGAACAGTTTAGCTCCCAACCAGGAACCAATTGTCATGAATGATCTTTTTAATTTTTCTGCCATCGGGCTAAAGCGAAAAGAGAATGAAAAATGTACGTCCTTACATTGTGGCTCAAGCCGGCCGTCTTCTTTTTTTCGTTTTTTTCTATCTTTCAAAAGGACGGATCTGTTTTTTTTTTCAGTGCTCTGTTGAGGGCTTTTTCTAGAACTATCTCTGGGTATCCTCTTATTGCCGGCCATCTTTTTAAATCTCTTGCCTGCATTAGAAAGCCCTCATCCCAACTATTCACCCTTTGCAGTATCAAAAACTGTCCATAGAGGACGGCCCTTTTCACATGGTCAGGATGATAACTCTCAAAATGCAGCAGAGAATTACAAGCGGTTGGTTTTCGGAACCCTTTTGTTACTACAGGATGGGCCATTTATATGGATACACCTTAATAAAATGGGAATGGTTGGTGATATTAACTTCCTGTTTGTGGCACATTAGTATATGTGAGGGGGGAATCTTTTCAAGATGGGTGGTGACGATGGCGGCCATTTTGAAGTCGGACATTTTGAATGCAACTTTTGTTTTTTCAATAGGAAGAGGGTCATGTAACACATCAAACTTATTGGGAATTTCACAAGAAAAACAATGATGTGCTTGGTTTAATGTAACTTTATTCTTTCATGAGTTATTTACAAGTTTCTGACCACTTATAAAATGTGCTGCCCATTGTGTTGGATTGTCAATGCAACCCTCTTATCCCACTATTCACACACTGATAGCAACACCGCAGGAGAAATGCTAGCACAGGCTTCCAGTATCCGTTGTTTCAGGTGCTGCACATCTCATATATTCACAGCATAGACAATTGCCTTCAGATGACCCCAAAGATAAAAGTCTAAGGGGGTCAGATTGGGAGGCCTTGGGGGCCATTCAACTGGCCCACAACGACCAATCCACTTTCCAGGAAACTGTTCATCTAGGAATGCTCGGACTTGACACCCATAATGTGGTGGTGCACCATCTTGCTGGAAAAACTCAGGGAACATGCCAGCTTCAGTGCATAAAGAGGGAAACACATCATCATGTAGGCCACTGGATATGCGAAATTGCTACATGATGATGTGCTTCCCTCTTTATGCACTGAAACTTGCACTTTCCGTGAGTTTTTCCAACAAGATGGTGCTCCACCACATTATGGGTGTCAGGTCCAAGCATTGGCAGAAAGTACCAGTTTGCCACACTGGGATTTTTTGGAAATAATCTATCTGCCATCTTTTTTAGAAAGAATATTTTTTTTCCACATACATGCGTAAAAGTGACTAATTTACTGGATGATTTTTTCAGGGGGCTTTTTGATATTTTACTGTAGAACCTCTTATCTCCTAACTGCCAATTGGCTTCACTCATATAATACTCTTTTTTCATAATGACGATGCCCCCCCCCTTTTTTTCTATCACAATGTCTTCCCTTTTCTTTAATTTTTCTAGTGCTATTTTTTCTGCTGTTGATATATTCTCTTGATCTTTTGCATACACTAGCGCTTTTACTTGCTCCAGTACTCTTTATTGGAACAGGTCCAAGTCACTGCCCAGGACCAAAGGTAGGCAGAACGTGGACCGGTTACCACCAGTGAACTCCGGAACAAGAATGACATTGGTGGGGGAAAAGGGTCATTTTCACATAACAGGTCTAATAGAGTTTCTAAGCCCTCTAACTCAGCTTGTGGAGCTTCCCTGAAAATACTGAAGCCCAAAGGGCCAATACCGATGGGGACTTCTCCCTCCATTCTACATTGTTCATAGAAATTTTTATTTTGTGAAAAAAAACCTTTTTAAATACATTTTTCTAACAGCCTTGAAGAGGTCGATCTCAAATGTTATGGGAATGAACTCTTCAGTCAGGCAATATGTTAAGCCCTTTTTCAAAAGGGTTTCAGTGTCCTTATCAAGATTGAAGTCTGACAAGTTGATAATAGTGATCAGTGTTGCTACTGGTTAATTCCAAGACACCTTCTTGCGCTTGAAGCTTCCTCCTTTGCTTGGCCCGCCATGTGTGGGCCCTTCTTGTTCTCCACCTAAAGGGACAGCAGACTCTGCAGACTCAGATCGAGTAGTATCCATCCTCGTGTTGCCTGTGGCAATGGACTTTTTTCTGGAGCGATTGCTTTTATTTTGCTCATCTGTACCACGGGACTCGGAGTCCATTGTCCAATTATCAGTTTTTTTGCTGGGATTCTTGGTTTATTCTTGGTGTCTTCTTGGTTTATAATTTTTTTTTTGAAGTTGAAAATCCTATTTTCATCATAATCAGTCTTGTCTCTAATAAACTTATCTTTTTTAACGTCCTTAATTATCGTCTGGATGTGGGTGAGCTTTTTTTTTCTAGCTTTTTCTAGCTGGAGTACTACTCATCATTTAGACGTACTCTTAGTTCCGTCTTCGCTTTGAGTAGATCCTGTCCGTGTCTGGCAATAATGGCTCTCATCATATTTAACGAGTATTCCTCATGTATTTTCTGCCAGTTATCCATGAAAACAGTGTCGTCGTTATACAGTGCTGGCTCTTTAACATTTCTTAACCCCCTCGGGACTCTGTTACATTCGTCATATGACCTTAACCCCTTAAGGACCCGGGCTTTTTCCGTTTTTTCATTTTAAATTTTTCCTACTTAACTTTAAAAAATCATAACTCTTTCAAATTTTCACCTAAAATTCTATATGATGGCTTATTTTTTGCGCCACTAATTCTACTTTGTAATGACATTAGTCATTTTACCCAAAAATCAACGGTGAAACTGGAAAAAAAAACTGCGACAAAATTGATGAAAAAACACTATTTTGTAAGTTTTGGGGGCTTCCGTTTTTACGCAGTACATTTTTCGGCAAAAATGATACCTTATCTTTATTCTGTAGGTCCATACGGTTAAAATGATACCCTACTTGTATAGGTTTGATTTTGTATGACTTCGGAAAAAAATCATGAATACATGCAGGAAAATGTATACGTTTAAAATGGTCATCTTCTGACCCCTATAACTTTTTTATTTTTCTGTGTTCAGGGCGCTATGAGGGCTCATTTTTGCGCTGTGATCTGAAGTTTTTAGTGGTACCATTTTTGTTCTGTTCAGACTTTTTGATCACTTTTTATTCACTTTTTTGTGGTATAAAAAGTGATAAAAAATGCGCTATTTTGGACTTTGGAATTTTTTGCGCGTACGCCATTGAACGTGCGGTTTAAAAAGCGGTATATTTTTATAATTCGGACATTTATGCACGCGGGGATACCACATATGTTTATTTTTATTTACACTGTGTTTTTTTTTATTCTTGGAAATGCCGGGTGATTCAAACTTTTATTAGGGGGAAGGAATAATTGAAAGTGTTAATTATTTTTTTTACACTTTTCTTATGCAATATTATACCTCCTATAGGGGGCTATAACATTGCATTAACTGATCTTTTACACTGATTGATCCATCTCCATAGGAATGGATCAGTGTTTTCGGCGATTGAATGCTCAAGCCTGGATCTCAGGCTTGAAGCATTCAATCGGTGATCGGACTGCAGGAAGGAAGGTAAGAGACCTTCCTCCTGTGCTACAGCTGTTTGGGATGCCGCGATTATACCGCGGTGATCCCGAACAGCTCCCTGGGCTAATCGGCAACTTTCACTTTCGTTTTTAGCCACGCGGCTCAGCTTTGAGCGCGCGGCTAAAGGGTTAATAGCTATTAGAAGCGGGTCCCGGCTTCACTATGACGCCAAGGCCACCGCGATATGATGCGGGGTCACCGCGTTTTAGCGCAGGACCGGGACCCAGGACGTACCCATACGTTCTGGGTCCTTAAGAGGTTAAAGATTTTATTTTCCAAAAGAGATGTGTCTCCTTTTCTGCAAGGTCCTCAATTCTTCTAACGACATGAATCTAAGACTCACTAGTAAGATTGGTCCGTACAAACTTTAATTTTTGGACATCCTGATTTGTCTGAGAGAGTTCAATCCAGTAACAAAAAGGTTCGGAAAACCAACCGCTTGTAATTCTCTGCTGCATTTTGAGAGTTATCATCCCGACCATGTGAAAAGGGCCGCCCCTATGGACAGTTTTTAAGACTGAGAAGGGTGAATAGTCAGGATGAGGACTTTCTAATGCAGGCAAGAGATTTAAAAAGATGGCTAGCAATAAGAGGATACCCAGAGATAGTTCTAGAAAAAGCCCTTGACAGAGCACTGAAACAAAACAGATGCGTCCTTTTGAAAGGTAGAAAAAAAAAAAAAGAGGGCCGGCAATGTAAGGGCGCACATTTTTCATTCTCTTTTCGCTTTAGCAAGATGGCAGAAAAAATTAAAAAGATCATTCATGACAATTGGTTCCTGGTCGGGAGTGACACAGTTCTTTCTGAATATGGAAAAACTAGACCACTCATCTCGTTCAGAAAATGCAGAAATCTACGTGACTAACTAGTCAGAAGTCCTTTTTGTCGCTCAAAACCAGGAACCAATTGGTTAAATAGCACCATGTCACCAGGGAATTACAGATGCGCAACTTTATTTGTCAAGACAAGAATATAACTATTAGTGCCAAGTCTTTTCATTTCAGGGATACTATGTGCTGTCGCACAAATTATGTAGTCTCTGCCATTTTTTGCAGTTGTAAACGCTTTTACATTGGTTGCACCATATGTTCAATTAACATACGTTTTAGAGAACATATTTACTCCATAAAATCTGGCAAAGGTTGTCCAAGACTCATTTCACAAGTCAGGAATGTTCAAACGTCATCTTGGTGATATTAATTGTCTGTCCTTCCTCTGTCTGGAGAGCGTTTTTGCCAGGGAGGGGAATAGACAGACAAAAATTATTTTTACAATGTGAAGCAAGAATTATCCTGGAAACAAACGCTGTTTAGATCTGAGCATTGTTTTTGTAATGCAGTCAAATCATTGTTTTTCAATATATGTGTTTGTGTACCTTCTGTGTGTTGCTTTTAATGTGATTTTAAATTCACTCTTAGCCATGCCCTACACACTAAACGTCACTGAGAGGAGTATTTACCTGTGTGACGGTGGAGTGAAGGCAGTCTGATGAAACGCCCAGAAGGGGTGTGGAACAATTGTCACTGCACTTGTGTACCTGTGATGGCATCCCGCTGATGCTACTCGGCTTCAGTTTGCACCGAAAATAAAGAAACCTGCTGCACCTTAAAACCGTGAGTGCCTCCTCACCTTTCTTTTTGTACTATGGACTATGCATGTTTTGCTCTGGAGGATTGAGCACCCCGTTTAATTAAAGTCAGGAACCTGCTTCCCTGTAGCGCAGTGTTTTGTGGCTGATTGCCAGAGCCTGTTAGAGATTGCCTATAACTGAGATGTCAGTGCCAGTCTTTGTCTCTTAACCTGTGAATATCTTTGGAACTTGTTTGGGGCTGCTTATCCACCATCCAGGCTATCCTGTGTTGACACCTTTCATCAATTTTTCTCTTCCGTCCATGTCGAGGGAGATTAGCTACAGTGCCATGGGTTGCAAACTTCTTGATAATGTTGCGCACTGTGGAAAAAGGCAAATCTAGATCTCTGGAGATGGACTTGTAACCTTGAGATTGTTGATATTTTTCCACAATTTTGGTTCTCAAGTCCTCAGACAGTTCTCTTCTCCTTTTTCTGTTGTCCATGCTTAGTGTGGCACACAGACACAATGCAAAGACTAAGTGAACTTCTCTCCTTTTTATCTGCTTTCAGGTGTGATTTTAATATTGCCCACACCTGTTACTTGCCCCAGGTGAGTTTAAAAGAGCATCACATGCTTGAAACAATCTTATTTTTCCACAATTTTGAAAGGGTGCCAATAATTTTGTCCAGCCCATTTTTGGAGTTTGTGTGACATTATGTCCAATTTGCTTTTTTCCTCCATTTTTTGGTTTAGTTCCAAGACACACAAAGGGAATAAACGTGTGTATAGCAAAACATGTGCTACTGCAATCCTATTCTGTGAGAAATACTTCATTTCCTAGAAAAAATTCAGGGGTGCCAATATTTACGGCCATGACTGTATGTTGCAACTGAGGCACTTAAAATTGCATAAAACAAAACCAAATTTAAATGAACCCTAGCATTTTTTGGACACGTATTGCCAGCTCACTCACAATATTCTAGCAATGTCATTTGTTTCTTCCCAGCTCAGTTTCATTCAAATATTGTAAACCATTTCATTATGGGAAGCTATGTCATAAGATTCCAAGTCTGAATACCAGTCTACAGCTTGCAATCCTGTACAGATTTGAAGTCAAGTCTTGCCTGTGTGAGTGACTTCCTGTAAACTACAGGATTACATCAGCATCTATCAAACGCCACCTAGCACCTATCAGATACCTCCTCTTCAAATTTAGCTCCTCCCTCCTTACTTCTCTGTATGCCCCCCCCCCCCCCCCCAGTGCTACTGTAGAGATTTTTACCTTATCTAAGGTACTAGGAGTGCCTACTGTGTCACTGTATCTGCTGTGTTCTGAAAGATCAGTGAATTCTTATGAGATGCAGCTTCACAAACATTGATGAGACTCTTCCTCACTGTCTCTGGAAAGCCAGGGGCATCATGGCAAATGTAATATATATTAACATAACCACATCAGAGGGAAAGAAGGAATCATCATGAAAGACAAGTAACATATAAACGACACATCAAGTATAACAGATATATACACAGTATACACACAAGCCTGTACATGAGCCTCTAACATTAACCTTGTAGGATGAACACAAATTGAGCAGGGAAAATATTACCTGCTCTGTGGTTTATTACATACATGATAGGTTAGAGCCATAAAGGGAATGTTCAATGACTACATATTTTTTTTTTAAGTATTAGAATGATATAAAATAATTGGAACATACCCACTTCACCAACTAAAGCCAGAGTTCAAACAGGGACCAGGGGCACATCACAACTGGAGCAGTGAGGGATCTGAAAGTATAACTCTTTTTTTTATTTTACAATGTTTACTTCCCTTTTCCAGGCAAAACAGTGAATGGCAATAGAGATCTCATAGTTTTGGTAGGTTTGGAACAAAGCCTTGGAGATCTCTATTCCCCTGCATATGATGTCAGAACTTATAGTTACGGTCTCACTAGTGACCACTATGGAGGCATGTAGCTAGATATAGGCACCTAAAAGTCATGTTCTATATAAAGATAGGGAAGTAAATGCTCCATAGAATAATATTGTTTGGACTCAGATAGTGAGATTAGTATATAAGTGAACTGCTCACCCTGGGTGGTTGTGTAAACACATACACAACAATGGAATAGGCATATAAAGTAGGTCATCTGCTGCCCTCCTGAGTAAGTACGGTAATGGATGATTGGCTTCAAGGAGACCCAGCTCACGGCGCTGATCGACCAAACAGGTATGTTGATTTAAAAGAAGATTTATTGATCAGACTGAAACGCGTTTCGCTGCACATGCACAGCTTCCTCAGGCATCGATTCAGCGCTGTGAGCTGGGTCTCCTTGAAGCCAATCATCCATTAGTGTTCTATATAAAGGAAGGATTAAAGGAGATCTGCAGTGTATAACACTTACCCTCTATCCGCAGCATAGGGGATAAGTGTCTAATTGGAGGGGGGGTCCAAGCGTTCGGACTCCACGTGATCAGACACTTACCTCCTGTATGGGGTCTAGGCATTGCAGCGGCTGTGCATGGCTAACGCGCATGTCATCGACCTCACTGAGGTCAGCGGCACTTCTCCCCCCCCCCCCCATATGCCTTTATGGGAGAAGCAGGGATGCACGAACGCTGAATCTCCGCCTCCCCCATAAAGATACATGGAGGGGGAGTGTCAGCAGCAGCGTCATTCTGCGGCCAACATGTCTCCTGCATGGGGAACCACGGGGAGCTCCAGAGCCGGGGCCCCGTACAGGTGATCGCGGGGGTCTCAGCCTTCGGACCCCCCCCCCCCCCCCCCCCCGGATCAGACACTTATCCCCTATCCTGCGGATAGGAGATGAGTGTTATACACCGCAGATCTCCTTTAAAGAAGCTGTCTAGTGAAAGAAACAAGCTGTGTATGGTGTCAAAAAGTATAATAAAAGGAACTTGCTAACTTAGGCCCTGATTTACTAAGAGTGGAGTGTAGTTTTCTTTGTAGGTTTTATTTCCCCAATTTTTTTTCCACGGTATTTACTAATGTTTCCCTACATTTTGCTTTTCTGACATATGCTCTGAGCTGTAGGTTTTTCTCTGCTCAAAATCCAGTACATTTGCTTTGGAAACCTTAGTAAATATGTTGGGCTGAAAATGTCGGGACCATGCACCTTTTCGGCAGCCACACCCCATTTCCCTGGTGGCCACGCCCCTTGTTTGGGGTTTTCCCACTAAAATAGAGTTGGTCGTTTTTTTTCCCATTCTGGTGCAAATTCTCGTGCAGACAGAATTTCTGGCGCACAAGCTGACGAAACAGGTCGGGTTTACAATAGTAAGTCAGGGCCATAATTTGCACAGATTTTTCCATATCAACTCTACTCTCTCCCTTGTAGCCTTGATATCCATCACACTCTTTGAAAGCAGAGCTCCTGTCCCTGCATCTCTTCCCTTCTGTCTGCTCAGGATAAGACCATTGGGGGGAGTTCTTATTACTGCTTATCAGATTTTAACATAACATCTTATCCCTTATCCCAGTGGTCGGATCAACCCCCCCCCCCCCCCTGGCCCTGGTGTTCTGAACATTTGTGTTCAGAGCAACAGCTCTTCTCTTGTTTTACAGCAGTCCTGGTCAGCACACTCCCTCCATGCATCTCTACAAGAGAGCCGGAGATACAGCGCTCGTGTATCTAGCTTTCCCATAGAGATGCATGGAGGGGGCATGTTGATCACAGCTTCATGTGGTGGTTGACAGTCTCCTTACATGAAGCAGAGATTTCACTGTCAATGAGGAGAAGCTAGGGCATCGGGCAGGAGATCGCAGGACCCCCGTGATCAGATACTTGTAAGATGTTATCTATCAGATACTTGTAAGATGTTAAAGGGGTACTCTGCCCCTCGACATCTTATCCCCTATCCAAAGGATAGGGGATAAGATGTCTGATGGCGGGGGTCCCACCACTGGTAACCACCGTGATCTCGCATGCAGCACATTGTCATCTGCTGCACAGAGCGAACTTTGCTCCGTGCTTGATGACGGGCCATACAGGGGCCTGAGTATCATGACGTCACGGCCCTGCCCTCGAAGTTTGCTCCGAGCAGCAGATGACACAGGGTGTTGCAGGAGAGATTGCGGGGGTTTCCAGTGGAGGGACCCACATGATCAGACATCTTAAAGGAGTACTCCGGCGCGCACTTTTTTCCTTTTATCCCGTCCGGGCTGCAAAATAAAAGAAAACACACTTTCTCTTACCTGCCAACGAGCCCCCGGAGCTCCGATACAGGTGTTCGGTCCCCGGGCTGTATTCTTCTTACTTCCTGTTAGCCCGGCACGTCACACGGAGCTTCAGCCTATCACCAGCCGAGGCGGCACACCAGCCGAGGCGGCACTGGGGGCTAGTTGGCAGGTAAGAGAAAGTGTGTTTTCTTTTATTTTGCAGCTCGGACGGGATAAAAGGAAATAAGTGCGCGCTGGAGTACTCCTTTAAGATGTCTAGGGGCGGAGTACCTCTTTAAGGCAGCAGAAAGCCTTTCCCTGATAGGGCAGAAGTGACCTACTTTTACTGAGAAAGGCTTCCTGCTTACTTAAAATCTAATGAGCAGTAATGGGAGCTCCCCTCATATCACAGGCAGGAGGGGAGGCAGGAGCAGGGGCAGGAGCTTTGCTTTTAGAGAGTAAGTTAATGTTAAAGGTACAAGCTAGATAGCTCAGCTGATAATGGAAGATCTGTGCAGTATGGCTAATAACATTATATTAGTAGCTTTATTATACTTTTTGACACCATACACAGGTTGTTTCTTTCATTGGACAACCCATTTAAAGAATAAATTGTTGAGCAAATGGATGGAGAACCTTAGTAGCCATAACTGCATCAGAGTCCTTTTAACATGATTGTTCATTGAAAACATAGCTCTCTCTCTGAGTGCAGTAAATATCCCATCAAAAGCCTTCAAATCAGTCATGTGTAAATAAAATGCTGTGAAATATACAGCATTTGTTGGTTGTTCAATGGCGCAGTTCATTAGCGTTACCACCAAAATCTTTATAGATAGTTAATGTTTGCTATCTCTATAGACCAAGCATTTGGTTCACTCAGGTACTTCCTGTGATAATTGTGACTCAGTTACCTCATGTTATTGACTTACGTTATCGTGTTTTTCCACTGGTTAATAAACAAATGTGGAGATAACAGCAGATTCTGTATTCAGGGTATAAAATAAATTTACATGTCATAAGCTACTTGAATGTTGCTATCAATTCCCCTGAAAACAGCTTTAGTCCTTTGTAACGTCCTATTGTTCTAAGTTGCTATATTTAACAGAGCTTTCCTAGAATATATGTTTCAAGTAATGGGGAGCATTTTATGATACATTATTATACAGGTGGGCTATTTATATGGATACACCTTAATAAAAATGTGAATGGTTGGTGATATTAACTTCCTGTTTGTGGCACATTAGAATATGTGAGGGGGGAAACTTTTCAAGATGGGTGGTGACCATGGTGGCCATTTTGAAGTCGGCAATTTTGAATCCAACTTTTGTTTTTTCAATAGGAAGAGGGTCATGTGACACATCAAACTTATTGGGAATTTCACAAGAAAAACAATGATGTTCTTGAGGTTAACGTAACTTTATTCTTCCATGAGTTATTTACAAGTTTCTGACCACTTATAAAATGTGTTCAATGTGCAGCCCATTGTGTTGGATTGTCAATGCAACCCTCTTCTCCCACTCTTCACACACTGATAGCAACACCGCAGGAGAAATGCTAGAACAGGCTTCCAGTGTCCGTAGTTTCAGGTGCTGCACATCTCGTATCTTCACAGCATAGACAATTACCTTCAGATGAAAGTCTAAGGGAGTCAGATCGGGAGACCTTGGGGGCCATTCAACTGGCCCACGACGACCAATCTACTTTCCAGGAAACTGTTCATCTAGGAATGCTCGGACCTGACACCCATAATGTGGTGGTGCACCATCTTGCTGGAAAAACTCAGGGAACGTGCCAGCTTCAGTGCATAAAGAGGGAAACACATCATCATGTAGCAATTTCGCATATACAGTGGGCTTGAGGTTTCCATTGATGAAGAATGGCCCCACTATCTTTGTACCCCATATACCACACCATACCATCAATTTTTGTGTTTCAACAGTCTTGGAAGGATCTATCCAATGTGGGTTAGTGTCAGACCAATAGCGTTGTTTTTTTTGTTAACTTCACCATTCACATAAAAGTTTGCCTCATCACTGAACAAAATCTTCTGTGTAAGCTGAGGGTCCTGTTCCAATTTTTGTTTTGCCCATTCTGCAACACCTGAAACTACGGACACTGGAAGCCTGTGCTAGCATTTCTCCTATGGTGTTGCTATCAGTGTGTGAAGAGTGGGAGAAGAGGGTTGCATTGACAATCCAACACAATGGGCAGCACATTGAACACATTTTATGAGTGGTCAGAAACTTGTAAATAACTCATGAAAGAATACAGTTATGTTAAAACCAAGCACATCATTGTTTTTCTTGTGAAATTCCTAATAAGTTTGATGTGTCACATGACCCTCTTCCTATTGAAAAAACCAAAGTTGGATTAAAAATGTCCGACTTCAAAATGGCCGCCATGGTCACCACCCATCTTGAAAAGTTTCCCCCCTCACATATACTAATGTGCCACAAACAGGAAGTTAATATCACCAACCATTCCCATTTTATTAAGGTGTATCCATATAAATGGCCCACCCTGTACATTTTTTGTTGTCAGGGTATGAAATAAATTTGTATATACAAGACATCATATGCTTTCTGTTTTGAGTGTTGCTGTAAAGGAGTATTCCAGGCAAAAACATCTTATCCCCTATCGAAAGGATAGGGGATAAGATGTCTGGGATCGCCGCTGGGAGCCCCCGCGATCTCCCTGCAGCATCCGGCATTCTATACGTAGCTGCATCTGCAGTTCGGAAACTGCCAGGCTTCCGAGGTGGGTATGTGACGTCACGCCACGCCCCCTCCATTCATGTCTATGGGAGGGGGCGTTGCGGCCGTTATGCCCCCTCCCATAAAAATGAATGGAGTGGGCGTGGCGTGATGTCACGTCCCCTTCTCGAATTCCCTATCCTTTCGATAGGGGATAAGATGTTTTTGCCCGGAATACCCCTTTAATTTTCTTGAAAACAGCTTTATTCTTTTGTAATGTTCTATAATATATTTAACAGGAAAAAAAAATAATCAAATAAGGCTTTATTAATACTCCCATCAAATGTGATGGTAAGACTATTACACTATGCAGAGAAGGGTACCATGTCTGTATCTCTGCTGCATAGATTATCAAGCACCTACATCTTTGTTCTTATCACTACTGTATAATACAGAGAAATCCATCTTATATTGCTGCTTACATACCATTATCCAGCAAAAAGAGCAGATAGAAGAAGAGATGTTTATTGTATACCTGCCACACACTCTCAATCCCCCCCCCCCCCCACCCTACAGTGGTTTCCCCCAGCTCAGGAGCAGGAAATCTCACATAGCATTCAAAATTTGGTGAAGCTGACAACTCACTCTTGCATAATAATCCAACTGCAGCTCAAGTTGGCACACTGAAAGCTTTAATCCCTAGATGATATACGTTTAAGAAAAGTTTCCTTTTTAACCCCTTCACAGTATATTACAGACAAGGGTACTATAAAATTAACCCATGTAGTTGCTGTGGGTCCATGACTAGAGTTAGAGCCCATTCCAGGCTGGTCTTGGAAAGTGGACTGGAAAATGAGTTTGAGGCACCATTACCTCCTGTACTGGGTGGTTAGAAGGGTGTGTGGAGATCTCATCAATATCTAAAAGTAGACTGCTGTGTGGCCCATGGCCTAGCATTAAATAACCCAGTACTGGAAAGGAATTAAAGTAGACCTAATCATTTTACATAAGAATAATTGTGTGTCACTTTTTGCAGCCCCCAAAGAAAAAAAAAAAGAGACTGGTAATATATGTACAGTATGTTTCCACACATACATGCTTTCTATGTTAAGTAAAAATGAAATGCCACACACAACAACTTTCTTGTTTTTCTCATTTGCTTTTAGTGACATTCTTGCATGTATTCACAATTTCTTAAGACAGTATTGCAAAAAAGTTGAAAATACAAAATATGACAAAATGAAAATGAATCACCCAAGGTGCACCTTCACGGACACGCTAGACACTCTTCAAGCTGTTGGAAAATATTCAGCCCATGTCCGGGCTCCCTTCAGCTTGAAATCCTTCCTCTCACGAAGGGGATAAGAGTGGAGCTTGCGTCGACACTTACGATGTTTCGGAGACCATGCCTCCTTTTTCAAGTATCCCTATCGTGCTACCAACACCACATTAAATAGGTACACGAGGACTCATTTCTAAAAACGAGAATAACAGCATTAAAATCCTATAATAATAATACAAACAGGGGTCCGATTTTAAATATATAGGACTAGGAACAGCATCAAGATGTTGTCTCACAGGTAAACTCCTAAATTACAAGACTCATTTAAACCGTTAGGATTAAAGGAATTGAGTGTCTCAATCCAAAACACTTCTCGTTGTAACAATCTTTTTCTTACTTCATTTTCTGTCGCACCTTGTACCTCTTCTACTACCGTCCAGTAGCCCACTTACTCTATGTTTCTGTTCCACAAGTGCTTGGCAACTCCCGTTTCTCCATATTTATTAGTCTCGTCTGTAAGCATTTTGGCAAGTTCATCCCGGATTACGCGATGATGTTCAGCAATCCTGAAAACACTTTGAATTGTTTGACCAACATAAATTCTGACACAAGGGCATTTAAGCAAATATACCACTTGCTTTGTTTCACAGCTGTACCATCCTCTAATAGGGAACTTAGTTCCATACAGTGGATGGACTATGTGATCGCTTTTAATAATACTGGAACAGTTCTAACATGACAAGTAGTGTTGAGCGGCATAGGCCATATTCGAATTCGCGAATATTCGCGAATATATGGACGAATATTCGTCATATATTCGCGAATATTCGCAAATTCGTTATATCCTCGTTTTATTTTCGCGTATGCGAAAATACACGCATACGAAAATTAGCAAATATGAAAATTCGCATATGCGAAAATTAGCATATGCTAATTTTCGCATATGCTAATTTTCGCATGTGCTAATTTTCGCATATGCGAATTTTCGCACGCCAGTCTCACACAGTAGTATTACAGCCTTCTTTACACCACACAAGCTGGAAGCAGAGAGGGGTGATCACTGTGATGTGTACTGTGAAAAAAAAAAAAAAAAACAAAAAAAAAAAAACGAATATTCGTAATTACGAATATATAGCACTATATTCGCGAAATTCGCGAATTCGCGAATATGCGATATTCGCGAATAATATTCGAATTGCGAATATTCGCGAGCAACACTAATGACAAGAATGCAAAGGTACCTTTATTTTTATACTGCAGAAAAATTTGTTTAAATTTTTTTTTTTTCCTGATATCTGCTCTCACTAAACTATTCGCCAGTGATTTCGCTTTCTTATATGTGAAATGGGGAGTTTTGCTAAACTTAGGGTCAGCTTTAAGTAGACCCCAATATTTCTTTATCATGTTTCTAATCAATTGCACATGTTTATCATATGTACCTTGATACACGGGCTCATCATACTTTTTTCCTCTATCCTTCTTTTTTCTTTGCCTTAATTCTACTCTTGGGATCTCCTGCACTTCATCTCCCACTTTTCTTACTTCGTCCTCTCTATAACCTCTCTCAACGAACTTCTTAATTAGCACTTCTTAATTTTTAGTATATTCGTCTTCTGTACTACATATTTGTCTAGCTCTTACAAACTGACTTTTTGGAATTCCCTTGAATGACTGTGGCGCATGATAACTTTTTCTGGACAATAGATTATTTCTGTCAGCCTCTTTTTTTATAAAGTGTGGATTCAAGTTTCGTCCCCTATTATAAATTTCCACATCAAGATAATGGATCCTCTGGAGATGTGCCTCTAGTGTAAATTCAATCAGTTCATGACATTGGTTTAGTGTTTCAACATACATATCAAGTTCATCTCACGGTCCCTCCCATAGCATAAAGACGTCATCCACATACCTGACCCATGTGGTAACGTATTATTGGCGAATGATGGGGCCACTGGGGACCTTTTCGAAATGCCTTGCAGCTGTAAAAAATAATCATCTCCAAAACGAAAATATAATATTAATATTATCTCCAGAAGGTCCATTAAGAATCTGATTTTAGAACCATCCAAGGTAGCTTCCCTGGACAATTCTTCTCTTACCACCATAACCCTTACCTTAACCCTTCATTAGTCGGGATGTTAGTATATAAGATTTTCATATCAAGCGTGCATAGCCATGTGTTCTCATCAATATGTAAATTTTCTATGCAAACCGGGGGCGTACGTGGAAAATTGTTATTCAAAGCCTGGTGAATATTAGAATCAATAATACCCAATTCAAACGCCTCTTCCAGTAGAATCTGTATATCTTTCCTAAATACAGAGGTAGGATCACCTTAAAATTTTCTGTATACCTTCTCATCTTTAAGTTGTTTTTCAGCCTCAAGTAAATACATTTGTTTATCCCATAGAACTGTTGCCCCCCCCCCTTTATCATCTTTTTTAAAATTATAATCCTATAATCATCTTTACTAAATCAGTCAAAGCTCTTTTCTCCGATAGAGTCAAATTAGAAGAGGGTCTAGAATTACATTTATCCCATTTCTCACAAACTTAATTAATTATCACTTTTTGAAAGTTATCCAGTAACAGACAGTTCACATTTGGATCAAATTGGCTACATTTTCTCAAGGATGTCAGAATCTCATTTAACACATCCACACCTTAGTGCCTCCTGCTCTATTTACATCATAGAAAAACATTTTCAGCCCTCACAAAAAACGCATTACATAGGTGACTTTGTATATTTATGCTTTCTTTGTTCCCTAACATAAAAAATCTGTTAGCCTCTCATAACTTATTATTAGAAGGGTACTCCAGCATTTAACTTAAAAAAAACCTTTACTTATCTTCCGCCAATCCCCAGGGGCTTCCAGTACCACTGCTCTGATCCCTGTTGCGATCCACTTTCTGGTGGACTCAACGCATCAGACTGAAGCTCAGCTAAGCACTGGCTGCAGCATTGTCCCATCTTGGCCTGTGATTGGCTAAGAGGCAGTGAGAGGTCTTGAGCCCCTAGTACTAGTGTTCTTACACTGCCACTCAGACAAATCACTGGGCAAGACGGGACATCACTTGCGGCCAGTAATTAGTTGAGCGGCAGTCTGGCGCGCCAAACCCACCAGGAAGAGGATCTGGAGCAGCTATAAAGCATACATTGGGGAAGTGGCAGGAGGTATGTAGGATTTATGGGCAAGATTTTAAACAAAAAGTTAAATACCGGGGTACCCTTTAAGTGCATTGGCTTCAGAACTACATTGGATTATTACACTGCACCTAAAATACTTTAGAGTTAGTAATGTGCATGTCCTGGCTACGAAGGTTTTAGAAAGAACTAGATCCACAAACAAGCCTGTATAACCTAGCTAACATTATATGAGGACAAACAGTGAATCATTTTTACAAAGCATTTGTAATTTTATTATCTTTACAGACATGATGATGAATGAACACCTCAATGACTTCATCAACAATGCGTCAATGGATGATATGAATGGAACCGAAGACAGTCAGTCCTTAACCAAACAAGTCACCTACGCACTGCCTTTAACCATATTTTCTCTTGTTGTATGTGTTTTGGGGCTGTTGGGCAATGGAATTGTCATTTGGTTCCTCTTTGGAAAGATTAAGAGGAACTCATTTACCATTTATATCCTAAATCTCGCTGTAGCAGATTTTACCTTTTTATTTGGATTATGGGTATGGATGATGTACACATTTTGTTACTTAAATGGCTTAAGGAGCTCAGTTATTGAGCAGAGCTATTTAGCTTTTATCATTGGTCTGCTTTATAATTTTGGCTTTAATGCTAGTATATACCTTCTTATGGTCATTGCGCTGGAAAGATGCCTTGCCGCACTATATCCGTTCTGGTACCAATTCCAAAGACCCACAAACTTATCAACCTACTTGTGCATAGTGTTTTGGTTACTGTCATTATTAGTGACAGGACTAGAAAATGTAATTTGTACTGGTGCAGCACAATATCAAGACCCAGGTTCCGAAAACTGTACATATGTGTATTTCTTTACTTCAGCTCTATATCTTACTGTTGTTCCCATAATGATACTTTCCAGTGCTTCCATTGTTGTTGTTTTTCAGAAAAAACGCTGGCAGCATGCTAAACTTTATATTGTCATTGTCATCAGTGTCACAGTCTTCCTCTTGTCTGTGGTACCTGCACGGATTCTGGGACTTCTCTTATATTTTAAAGCACTACAGGCAAATGAATTCCTTGTTGCATTTTTTTTCGCCACATCCCTATGCTCAGCTTTTAACTCCAGTGCTAACCCGTACATTTATATAGCTGTGGGAAGATGGGGAAAACAGAAAATGGAGGAAGGTTCAATCAAACATGTATTAGAAGAGGTATTTAAAGATGCCACAGCAAGCCAAAACATGACTTAAAAGGTACTGCAAAGCACAAATGATATAGCAAGTTGTTGAATTGATGAATTCATAAAATTAGTACTGTAGAATGTTTACTTGTTCCGGATATCTCAAAACCAACCATATCCCATTTCACCCAATTCCCAAGATGTCTTCAGTGCTTTCAGTCACTGGTCAACATTTTGAATGTTCACCTCTGGATTCTATGTAACATTTAAAAGGGGTGCTCCACTGCTCGGCATTTGGAACAAACTGTTACGAACGCTGGAGCCGGGAGCTTTTGACATCATAACCCTGCCCCCTCATGATGTCATGCCCCGCCCACTGAATGCAAGTCTAACTTTGAAGCTCTCTGCTTGTAAGGAAAATGGATATTCAAAATATTTTTTTTTTGGGTTCACACATACAATATGTCTACTTTATGTTTGCATCATAAAATTTATTAGTTTTTACTTTTGGAAGACACCAGAGGGCTTCAAAGTTCAGCAGCAATTTTGAAATTTTTCAAACTCACTATTTTTCAGGGACCAGTTCAGTTTTGAAGTGGATTTGAAGGGTCTTCATATTAGAAATACCCCATAAAAGACCCGATTATAAAAACTACACCCCCCAAAGTATTCAAAATGACATTCAGTAAGTGTATTAACCCTTTAGGTGTTTCACAGGAATAGCAGCAAAGTGAAGGAGAAAATTCTAAATCTTCATTTTTTACACTCGCATGTTCTTGTAGACCCAATTTTGAATTTTTGCAAGGGGTAAAAAGGAGAACATTTTTACTTGTATTTGAAACCCAATTTCTCTCGAGTAAGCACATACCTCATATGTCTATGTAAAGTGTTCGGCGGGCGCAGTAGAGGGCTCAGAAGGGAAGGAGCGACAAATGATTTTTGGGGGGCATGTCACCTTTAGGAAGCCCCTATGGTGCCAGGACAGCAAAAAAAAAAAACACATGGCATACCATTTTGTAAACTAGACCCCTCAGGGAACGTAACAAGGGGTAAAGTGAACCTTAATACCCCACAGGTGATTCACGACTTTTGCATATGTAAAAAAGAAATAATAATAATTTTTTACCTAAAATGCTTGGTTTCCCAAAAATTTAACATTTTTTAAAAGGGTAATAGCAGAAAATACCCCCCAAAATTTGAAGCCCAATTTCTCCCGATACAGCAAAACACCCCATATGGGCGTGAAAATTGCTCTGCTGGCGCACTACAGGTCTCAGAAGAGAAGGAGTCACATTTGGCTTTTTGAAAGCAAATTTTGCTCTGGGGGAATGCCACATTTAGGAAGCCCCTATGGTGCCAGAACAGCAAAAAAAAAAAAAAAAAAACACATGGCATACCATTTTGGAAAATAGACCCCTCGGGGAACGTAACAAGGGGTAATGTGAACCATAATACCCTACAGGTGTTTCACGACTTTTGCATATGTAAAAAATAAAAAATTTTTTACCTAAAATGCTTGGTCTCCCAAAATTTTTACATTTTTAAAAAGGGTAATAGCAGAAGATACCCCCCCAAATTTGAAGCCCAATTTCTCCCAATTCAGAAAACACCCCATATGGGGGTGAAAATTGCTCTGCTGGCACACTACAGGTCTCAGAAGAGAAGGAGTCCCATTTGGCTTTTTGAAAGCAAATTTTGCTCTGGGGGTATGCCGCATTTAGGAAGCCCCTATGGTGCCAGAACTGCATAAAAAAAACACATGGCATACCATTTTGGAAACTAGACGCCTCGGGGAACGTAACAAGGGGTAATGTGAACCTAAATACCCTACAGGTGTTTCACAACTTTTGTATATGTAAAAAAAATTATTATTTTTTTACCTAAAATGCTTGTTTTCCCAAAAATTTTACATTTTTAAAAAGTATAATAGCAGAAAATACCCCCAAAATTTAAAAACACAATTTCTCCCAAGTACGGCGATACCCCATATGTGACCCTAAACTATTGCCTTGAAATACGACAGGGCTCCAAAGTGAGAGCGCCATGCGCACTTGAGGCCTAAATTAGGGACTTGCATAGGGGTGGACATAGGGATATTCTACGCCAGTGATTCCCAATCAGGGTGCCTCCAGCTGTTGTAAAACTCCCAGTATGCCTAGACAGTCAGTGGCTATCTGGCAATACTGGGAGTAGTTGTTTTGCAACAGCTGGAGGCTCCGTTTTGGAAACAGTGGCGTACCAGACGTTTTTCATTTTTGTTGGGGAGGGGGGCTGTGTAGGGGTATGTGTATATGTAGTGTTTTTTACTTTTTATTTTATTTTGTGTTAGTGTAGTGTAGTGTTTTTAGGGTACAGTCACACGGGTGGGGATTCACAGTAGTTTCTCGCTGACAGTTTGAGCGGCGGCAGAAAATTTGCCGCAGCTCAAACTTGCAGCCGGATACTTACTGTAAACCTCCGCCCATGTGAGTGTACCCTGTACGTTCACATTGGGGGGGAGAAACATCCAGCTGTTGCAAAACTACAACTCCCAGCATGTACGGTCTATCAGTGCATGCTGGGAATTGTAGTTTTGCAACCGCTGGAGGCTCCGTTTTGGAAACAGTGGCGTACCAGACGTTTTTTCATTTTTATTGGGGAGGGGGGCTGTGTATGTGTATATGTAGTGTTTTTTACTTTTTATTTTATTTTGTGTTAGTGTAGTGTAGTGTTTTTAGGGTACAGTCACACGGGCGGGGGTTCACAGTAGTTTCTCGCTGGCAGTTTGAGCTGCGGCAGAAAATTTGCCGCAGCTCAAACTTGCAGCCGGATACTTACTGTAAACCTCCGCCCATGTGAATGTACCCTGTACAGAGAAACATCCAGCTGTTGCAAAACTACAACTCCCAGCATGTACGGTCTATCAGTGCATGCTGGGAGTTGTAGTTTTGCAACAGCTGGAGGCACACTGGTTGTGAAACACCGAGTTTGGTAACAAACTCAGTGTTTTGCAACCAGTGTGCCTTCAGCAGTTGCAAAAGCTACAACCTCCAGCATGTACTGACAGCGGAAGGGCATGCTGGGTCTTGTAGTTATGCAACAGCTGGAGGCATACTACTTTGGCTGGGGATGCTTGGGATTGTAGTTATGCAACAGCTGGAGGCACACTGGTTTGCTACTTAACTCAGTGTGCCTTCAGCTGTTGCAAAACTACAACTCTCAGCAGTCACCGACAGCCAACAGGCATGCTGGGAGTTGTAGTTATGCAACCAGCAGATGCACCACTACAACTCCCAGCATGCACTTTAGCTGATGTGCAAGCTGGGAGATGTAGTCATACAACAGCTGAAGGTACACTTTTCCATAGAAAAAATGTTCCTCCAGCTGTTGCAAAACTAGAAGTCCCAGCATGCTCGATCACAGACAAGAGCAGGAGACGCCGGGAGACGCACGGAGGAAGGAGAGGGGACCTCCGTGCGGCGTTATGAATGATCGGATCCCCGCAGCAGCGCTGCGGGCGATCCGATCATTCCTTCAAATCGCGCACTGCCGCAGATGCCGGGATCTGTATTGATCCCGGCACCTGAGGGGTTAATGGCCATTGCCGGCGGGTCCCTGGCTGCGATCAGCAGCCGGGATCAGCCGCGCATGACACGGGCATCGCTCCGATGCCCGCGGTTATGCTTAGGACGTAAATGTACGTCCTGGTGCGTTAAGTACCACCGCACCAGGACGTACATTTACGTCCTGCGTCCTTAAGGGGTTAAGGACACATGACTTTCTCATACGTCTCCATTTCCGAGTCCTTAAGGACACATGACGTATGGTCATGACCATGACATGACCAATAATTCCAGGTCACCGGAGACCCGATTGACCCGGAATCCGCCGCAGGTCGCTGGACTGAATTGTCATCATGACCCCCCCTGGGCGATATGCCCCGATGCCTGCTGAACGATTTCAGCAGACATTGGCCACCGGCTCCGCTCCAGATGGATGCGGGGGGCCGGTAAAACACATGACGTTCTCATACGTCATGTGTCCTTAAGGACTCGGAAATGGAGACGTATGAGAACGTCATGTGTCCTTAAGGGGTTAATAATGGACTATAATACATTTCACTTTTTTTGTTTTAACCTCTTAAGGACCCATGACGTACCGGTACGTCATGAGTCCGCTCCCGATCTATAACGCAGGGCCACGGCGGGGCCGCTAACAACGACCGGGACCCTTGGCTAATAGCGCACGGCATTGATCGCGGTGCAGTGCGCTATTAACCCTTCAACTTTGAACGCCGCGTCTAATGTGAAAGTAAAACCATGACGGTTAGCTCAGGGAGAAATCGCGGCATCCCGAACAGCTTACATGACAGCCGGAGGATCGCTACCTGCCTCCATGCTGTCCGATCGCCGAATGACTGCTCAGTGCCTGAGATCCAGGCATGAGCAGTCAAGCGGCAGAATCATCGATCAGTGGTTTCTTATGAGAAACCACTGATCAATGTAAAAGATCAGTGTGTGCAGTGTTATAGCTCCCTATGGGAGCTATAACATTGCAAAAAAAAGTGAAAAAATAAGTGAATAAAGATCATTTAACACCTCCCCTAATAAAAGTTTGAATCACCCCCTTTTCCTATAAAAAAGAAAAACAATTTGTAAATAAAAATAAACATATATGGTATCGCCGCGTGCGGAAATATCCTAATTATAAAAATATATAGTTAATTAAAACGCACGGTCAATGGCGTACGCCGAAAAAAATTCAATAAGTCTTATCAATGCAAAAAAGGTACCGCTAAAACACGGCGCAAAAAATGAGCCCTCATACTGCCCCATTTGCGAAAAAATAAAAAGTTATAGGGGTCAGAAGATGACAATTTTAAACATATAAATTTTCCTGCATGTAGTTATGATTTTTTTCCAGAACTACAACAAAATCAAACCTATATAAGTAGGGTATCATTTTAATCGTATGGACCTACAGAATAAAGAGAAGGTGTCATTTTTACCGAAAAATGTACTGTGTAGAAACGGAAGCCCCCAAAAGTTACAAAACTGCGTTTTTTTTTTCAATTTTGTCGCAGAATGATTTTTTTTTTCCGTTTCACCGTAGATTTTTGGGCAAAATGACTGAAGGCATTACAAAGTAGAATTGGTGGTGCAAAAAAAATAAGCCATCATATGGATTTTTAAGTGCAAAATTTTTTGCACTTTTTTATGATTTTTTAAAGGTAAGGAGGAAAGAACTAAAATGCTAAAACGGAAAAAACCCCGATCCTTAAGGGGATAAAGGAGTAGTCCAATGCTGAAAAATTCTATACAGTTAGCAACAGTTTAAAAAGTGATATAACTTTGTAATATACTCACATAACCCATCTGGAACGGAAAGTACCTTTTTCAGTGATTTTTCTCTGGACAGGAAGCGCTGCATAATCCAGCATCTCAACCTACACTTCTACAGCCTGTGGTCAGCTCGTCATTCCTTTCCTCATAGTTCTCAATATGTGAGTGCTCACCAATCACAGCACTCACACATTGAACCAATCCCAGCAGTCCTGCTTGAGCCTGGTCACGTGGGTGCAGTGCTGTAAGCCAGGAGAAGTGTGAGGGGGAGAATGAGAATGTACACAGCTCCTCCCCTCCCCCCCCAGCTCTGTCTACATAGGACCTAACTTATCATGGGGAGGTTTCAAGTTTGCATGGGGGGAGGGGAGGGAGGACGTGTGTGAAGGAGACATAATAACGGGCTGGGGATGTATAGACTGCAGGGGAATAAATATCATACTGGGAATGATTTATATGTGTGAGGGGGGGGACTCCTGAATGAAATGCTGGGAGTTGTAGTCCCTGTTATGTGTGTGTATGCTAGTGTTTCCAAACCAGTGTGCCTCCAGCTGTTGCAAAACTACAACTCCCAGCATGCCCTGACAGACTTTGGGCATGCTGGGAGTTGTAGATTTGCAACAGCTGGAGGCACACTTGTTGGGAAACACTGTTCTAGCCTATTCAGCATAGACATCATGTTACACCAGTGTTTCCCAACCAGGGTGCCTCCAGATGTTGCAAAACTACTACTACCAGCATTCCCTAGTTGGGAAACACTAGCATACACACACATAACAGGGACTACAACTCCCAGCATGTCATTCAGGAGTCCCATCCCCTCACACATAGAAATCATCCCAGTATGATATTTATTCCCTGTAGTCTATACACCACCAGCCCCTGCAGTGCAGTATGTCTCCTCGCATATAGAAATCATCCCCAGCCCCTGCAGTGTAATATGTCTCCTCACATATAGAAATCATCCCCAGCCCCTGCAGTGTAATATGTCTCCTCACATATAGAAATCATCCCCAGCCCCTGCAGTGTAATATGTCTCCTCACATATAGAAATCACCCCCAGCCTGTGCAGTGTAATATGTCTCCTCACATATAGAAATCATCCCCAGCCCGTGCAGTTTAATATGTCTCCTCACATATAGAAATCATCCCCAGCCCCTGCAGTGCACTATGTCTCCTCACATATAGAAATCATCCCCAGCCGTGCAGTGTAATATGTCTCCTCACATATAGAAATCATCCCCAGCCCCTGCAGTGTAATATGTCTCCTCACATATAGAAATCATCCCCAGCCCGTGCAGTGCAGTATGTCTCCTCACATATAGAAATCATCCCCAGCCCGTGCAGTGCAGTATGTCTCCTCACATATAGAAATCATCCCCAGCCCCTGCAGTGTAATATGTCTCCTCACATATAGAAATCATCCCCAGCCCCTGCAGTGTAATATGTCTCCTCACATATAGAAATCATCGCCAGCCCCTGCAGTGCAGTATGTCTCCTCACATATAGAAATCATCCCCAGCCCCTGCAGTGTAATATGTCTCCTCACATATAGAAATCATCCCCAGCCCCTGCAGTGTAATATGTCTCCTCACATATAGAAATCATCCCCAGCCCGTGCAGTGCAGTATGTCTCCTCACATATAGAAATCATCCCCAGCCCCTGCAGTGTAATATGTCTCCTCACATATAGAAATCATCCCCAGCCCCTGCAGTGTAGAATGTCTCCTCACATATAGAAATCATCCCCAGCCGTGCAGTGTAATATGTCTCCTAACATATAGAAATCATCCCCAGCCCCTGCAGTGCAGTATGTCTCCTCACATATAGAAATCATCCCCAGCCCCTGCAGTGTAATATGTCTCCTCACATATAGATATCATCCCCAGCCCCTGCAGTGTAATATGTCTCCTCACATATAGAAATCATCCCCAGCCCCTGCAGTGTAATATGTCTCCTCACATATAGAAATCATCCCCAGCAAGTGCAGTGCAGTATGTCTCCTCACATATAGAAATCATCCCCAGCCCCTGCAGTGTAATATGTCTCCTCACATATAGAAATCATCCCCAGCCGTGCAGTGCAGTATGTCTCCTCACATATAGAAATCATCGCCAGCCCCTGCAGTGTAATATGTCTCCTCACATATAGAAATCATCCCCAGCCCCTGCAGTGTAATATGTCTCCTCACATATAGAAATCATCCCCAGCCCCTGCAGTGTAATATGTCTCCTCACATATAGGAATCATCCCCAGCCCGTGCAGTGTAATATGTCTCCTCACATATAGAAATCATCCCCAGCCCCTGCAGTGTAATATGTCTCCTCACATATAGAAATCATCCCCAGCCCCTGCAGTGTAATATATCTCCTCACATATAGAAATCATCGCCAGCCCCTGCAGTGTAATATGTCTCCTCACATATAGAAATCATCCCCAGCCCCTGCAGTGTAATATGTCTCCTCACATATAGAAATCATCCCCAGCCCGTGCAGTGTAATATGTCTCCTCACATATAGAAATCATCCCCAGCCCCTGCAGTGTAATATGTCTCCTCACATATAGAAATCACCCCCAGCCCCTGCAGTGTAATATGTCTCCTCACATATAGAAATCATCCCCAGCCCCTGCAGTGCAGTATGTCTCCTCACATATAGAAATCATCCCCAGCCCGTGCAGTGTAATATGTCTCCTCACATATAGAAATCATCCCCAGCCCCTGCAGTGTAATATGTCTCCTCACATATAGAAATCATCCCCAGCCCGTGCAGTGTAATATGTCTCCTCACATATAGAAATCATCCCCAGCCCCTGCAGTGTAATATGTCTCCTCACATATAGAAATCACCCCCAGCCCGTGCAGTGTAATATGTCTCCTCACATATATAAATCATCCCCAGCCCCTGCAGTGTAATATGTCTCCTCACATATATAAATCATTTCCAGCCCCTGCAGTGTAATATGTCACCTCACATATAGAAATCATCCCCAGTCCGTGCAGTGCAGTATGTCTCCTCACATATAGAAATCATCCCCAGCCCCTGTAGTGTAATATGTCTCCTCACATATAGAAATCATCGCCAGCCCCTGCAGTGTAATATGTCTCCTCACATATAGAAATCATCCCCAGCAAGTGCAGTGCAGTATGTCTCCTCACATATAGAAATCATCCCCAGCCCCTGCAGTGTAATATGTCTCCTCACATATAGAAATCATCCACAGCCCCTGCAGTGCAATATGTCTCCTCACATATAGAAATCATCCCCAGCCCGTGCAGTGTAATATGTCTCCTCACATATAGAAATCATCCCCAGCCCCTGCAGTGTAATATGTCTCCTCACATATAGAAATCATCCCCAGCCCCTGCAGTGTAATATGTCTCCTCACATATAGAAATCATCCCCAGCCCGTGCAGTGTAATATGTCTCCTCACATATAGAAATCATCCCCAGCCCTGCAGTGTAATATGTCTCCTCACATATAGAAATCATCCCCAGCAAGTGCAGTGCAGTATGTCTCCTCACATATAGAAATCATCCCCAGCCCCTGCAGTGTAATATGTCACCTCACATATAGAAATCATCCCCAGCCCCTGCAGTGTAATATGTCTCCTCACATATAGAAATCATCCCCAGCCCGTGCAGTGTAATACGTCTCCTCACATATAGAAATCATCCCCAGCCGTGCAGTGTAATATGTCTCCTCACATATAGAAATCATCCCCAGCCCCTGCAGTGTAATATGTCTCCTCACATATAGAAATCATCCCCAGCCCCTGCAGTGTAATATGTCTCCTCACATATAGAAATCATCCCCAGCCCCTGCAGTGTAATATGTCTCCTCACATATAGAAATCATCCCCAGCCCCTGCAGTGTAATATGTCTCCTCACATATAGAAATCATCCCCAGCCCCTGCAGTGTAATATGTCTCCTCACATATAGAAATCATCCCAGCCCCTGCAGTGTAATATGTCTCCTCACATATAGAAATCATCCCCAGCAAGAGCAGTGCAGTATGTCTCCTCACATATAGAAATCATCCCCAGCCCCTGCAGTGTAATATGTCTCCTCACATATAGAAATCATCCCCAGCCCGTGCAGTGCAGTATGTCTCCTCACATATAGAAATCATCCCCAGCCCGTGCAGTGCAGTATGTCTCCTCACATATAGAAATCATCCCCAGCCCCTGCAGTGTAATATGTCTCCTCACATATAGAAATCATCCCCAGCCCCTGCAGTGTAATATGTCTCCTCACATATAGAAATCATCCCCAGCCCCTGCAGTGTAATATGTCTCCTCACATATAGAAATCATCCCCAGCCCCTGCAGTGTAATATGTCTCCTCATATATAGAAATCATCCCCAGCCCGTGCAGTGTAATATGTCTCCTCACATATAGAAATCATCCCCAGCCCGTGCAGTTTAATATGTCTCCTCACATATAGAAATCATCCCCAGCCCCTGCAGTGTAATATGTCTCCTCACATATAGAAATCATCCCCAGCCCCTGCAGTGTAATATGTCTCCTCACATATAGAAATCATCCCCAGCCCGTGCAGTGTAATATGTCTCCTCACATATAGAAATCATCCCCAGCCCCTGCAGTGTAATATGTCTCCTCACATATAGAAATCATCCCCAGCCCGTGCAGTGTAATATGTCTCCTCACATATAGAAATCATCCCCAGCCGTGCAGTGTAATATGTCTCCTCACATATAGAAATCATCCCCAGCCCCTGCAGTGTAATATGTCTCCTCACATATAGAAATCATCCCCAGCCCCTGCAGTGTAATATGTCTCCTCACATATAGAAATCATCCCCAGCCCCTGCAGTGTAATATGTCTCCTCACATATAGAAATCATCCCCAGCCCCTGCAGTGTAATATATCTCCTCACATATAGAAATCATCGCCAGCCCCTGCAGTGTAATATGTCTCCTCACATATAGAAATCATCCCCAGCCCCTGCAGTGTAATATGTCTCCTCACATATAGAAATCATCCCCAGCCCGTGCAGTGTAATATGTCTCCTCACATATAGAAATCATCCCCAGCCCCTGCAGTGTAATATGTCTCCTCACATATAGAAATCACCCCCAGCCCCTGCAGTGTAATATGTCTCCTCACATATAGAAATCATCCCCAGCCCCTGCAGTGCAGTATGTCTCCTCACATATAGAAATCATCCCCAGCCCGTGCAGTGTAATATGTCTCCTCACATATAGAAATCATCCCCAGCCCCTGCAGTGTAATATGTCTCCACACATATAGAAATCATCCCCAGCCCGTGCAGTGTAATATGTCTCCTCACATATAGAAATCATCCCCAGCCCCTGCAGTGTAATATGTCTCCTCACATATAGAAATCACCCCCAGCCCGTGCAGTGTAATATGTCTCCTCACATATATAAATCATCCCCAGCCCCTGCAGTGTAATATGTCTCCTCACATATATAAATCATTTCCAGCCCCTGCAGTGTAATATGTCACCTCACATATAGAAATCATCCCCAGTCCGTGCAGTGCAGTATGTCTCCTCACATATAGAAATCATCCCCAGCCCCTGTAGTGTAATATGTCTCCTCACATATAGAAATCATCGCCAGCCCCTGCAGTGTAATATGTCTCCTCACATATAGAAATCATCCCCAGCAAGTGCAGTGCAGTATGTCTCCTCACATATAGAAATCATCCCCAGCCCCTGCAGTGTAATATGTCTCCTCACATATAGAAATCATCCACAGCCCCTGCAGTGCAATATGTCTCCTCACATATAGAAATCATCCCCAGCCCGTGCAGTGTAATATGTCTCCTCACATATAGAAATCATCCCCAGCCCCTGCAGTGTAATATGTCTCCTCACATATAGAAATCATCCCCAGCCCCTGCAGTGTAATATGTCTCCTCACATATAGAAATCATCCCCAGCCCGTGCAGTGTAATATGTCTCCTCACATATAGAAATCATCCCCAGCCCTGCAGTGTAATATGTCTCCTCACATATAGAAATCATCCCCAGCAAGTGCAGTGCAGTATGTCTCCTCACATATAGAAATCATCCCCAGCCCCTGCAGTGTAATATGTCACCTCACATATAGAAATCATCCCCAGCCCCTGCAGTGTAATATGTCTCCTCACATATAGAAATCATCCCCAGCCCGTGCAGTGTAATACGTCTCCTCACATATAGAAATCATCCCCAGCCGTGCAGTGTAATATGTCTCCTCACATATAGAAATCATCCCCAGCCCCTGCAGTGTAATATGTCTCCTCACATATAGAAATCATCCCCAGCCCCTGCAGTGTAATATGTCTCCTCACATATAGAAATCATCCCCAGCCCCTGCAGTGTAATATGTCTCCTCACATATAGAAATCATCCCCAGCCCCTGCAGTGTAATATGTCTCCTCACATATAGAAATCATCCCCAGCCCCTGCAGTGTAATATGTCTCCTCACATATAGAAATCATCCCAGCCCCTGCAGTGTAATATGTCTCCTTACATATAGAAATCATCCCCAGCAAGAGCAGTGCAGTATGTCTCCTCACATATAGAAATCATCCCCAGCCCCTGCAGTGTAATATGTCTCCTCACATATAGAAATCATCCCCAGCCCGTGCAGTGCAGTATGTCTCCTCACATATAGAAATCATCCCCAGCCCGTGCAGTGCAGTATGTCTCCTCACATATAGAAATCATCCCCAGCCCCTGCAGTGTAATATGTCTCCTCACATATAGAAATCATCCCCAGCCCCTGCAGTGTAATATGTCTCCTCACATATAGAAATCATCCCCAGCCCCTGCAGTGTAATATGTCTCCTCACATATAGAAATCATCCCCAGCCCCTGCAGTGTAATATGTCTCCTCATATATAGAAATCATCCCCAGCCCGTGCAGTGTAATATGTCTCCTCACATATAGAAATCATCCCCAGCCCGTGCAGTTTAATATGTCTCCTCACATATAGAAATCATCCCCAGCCCCTGCAGTGTAATATGTCTCCTCACATATAGAAATCATCCCCAGCCCCTGCAGTGTAATATGTCTCCTCACATATAGAAATCATCCCCAGCCCGTGCAGTGTAATATGTCTCCTCACATATAGAAATCATCCCCAGCCCCTGCAGTGTAATATGTCTCCTCACATATAGAAATCATCCCCAGCCCGTGCAGTGTAATATGTCTCCTCACATATAGAAATCATCCCCAGCCGTGCAGTGTAATATGTCTCCTCACATATAGAAATCATCCCCAGCCCCTGCAGTGTAATATGTCTCCTCACATATAGAAATCATCCCCAGCCCCTGCAGTGTAATATGTCTCCTCACATATAGAAATCATCCCCAGCCCCTGCAGTGTAATATGTCTCCTCACATATAGAAATCATCCCCAGCCCCTGCAGTGTAATATGTCTCCTCACATATAGAAATCATCCCAGCCCCTGCAGTGTAATATGTCTCCTCACATATAGAAATCATCCCCAGCAAGTGCAGTGCAGTATGTCTCCTCACATATAGAAATCATCCCCAGCCCCTGCAGTGTAATATGTCTCCTCACATATAGAAATCATCCCCAGCCCGTGCAGTGCAGTATGTCTCCTCACATATAGAAATCATCCCCAGCCCGTGCAGTGCAGTATGTCTCCTCACATATAGAAATCATCCCCAGCCCCTGCAGTGTAATATGTCTCCTCACATATAGAAATCATCCCCAGCCCCTGCAGTGTAATATGTCTCCTCACATATAGAAATCATCCCCAGCCCCTGCAGTGTAATATGTCTCCTCACATATAGAAATCATCCCCAGCCCCTGCAGTGTAATATGTCTCCTCACATATAGAAATCATCCCCAGCCCCTGCAGTGTAATATGTCTCCTCACATATAGAAATCATCCCCAGCCCGTGCAGTGTAATATGTCTCCTCACATATAGAAATCATCCCCAGCCCGTGTAGTTTAATATGTCTCCTCACATATAGAAATCATCCCCAGCCCCTGCAGTGTAATATGTCTCCTCACATATAGAAATCATCCCCAGCCCCTGCAGTGTAATATGTCTCCTCACATATAGAAATCATCCCCAGCCCGTGCAGTGTAATATGTCTCCTCACATATAGAAATCATCCCCAGCCCGTGCAGTTTAATATGTCTCCTCACATATAGAAATCATCCCCAGCCCCTGCAGTGTAATATGTCTCCTCACATATAGAAATCATCCCCAGCCCCTGCAGTGTAATATGTCTCCTCACATATAGAAATCATCCCCAGCCCGTGCAGTCTAATATGTCTCATCACATATAGAAATCATCCCCAGCCCGTGCAGTGTAATATGTCTCCTCACATATAGAAATCATCCCCAGCCCCTGCAGTGTAATATGTCTCCTCACATATAGAAATCATCCCCAGCCCGTGCAGTGTAATATGTCTCCTTGTTACGCCGAGCGCTCCGGGTCCCCGCTCCTCCCCGGAGCGCTCGCTACACTCCTCTCACTGCAGCGCTCCGGGCCCGGGGCGCTGCGATACCGCCTCTGGCCGGGATGCGATTCGCGATGCGGGTAGCGCCCGCTCGCGATGCGCACCCCGGCTCCCGTACCTGACTCGCTCTCCGTCAGTTCTGTCCCGGCGCGCGCGGCCCCGCTCCCTAGGGCGCGCGCGCGCCGGGTCTCTGCGATTTAAAGGGCCACTGCGCCGCTGATTGGCGCAGTGGTTCCAATTAGTGTTTACACCTGTGCACTTCCCTATATCACCTCACTTCCCCTTCACTCCCTCGCCGGATCTTGTTGCCTTAGTGCCAGTGAAAGCGTTCCTTGTGTGTTCCTAGCCTGTGTTCCAGACCTCCTGCCGTTGCCCCTGACTACGATCCTTGCTGCCTGCCCCGACCTTCTGCTACGTCCGACCTTGCTTCTGTCTACTCCCTTGTACCGCGCCTATCTTCAGCAGCCAGAGAGGTTGAGCCGTTGCTAGGGGATACGACCTGGTCACTACCGCCGCAGCAAGACCATCCCGCTTTGCGGCGGGCTCTGGTGAAAACCAGTAGTGACTTAGAACCGATCCTCTAGCACGGTCCACGCCAATCCCTCTCTGGCACAGAGGATCCACTACCTGCCAGCCGGCATCGTGACAGTAGATCCGGCCATGGATCCCGCTGAAGTTCCTCTGCCAGTTGTCGCTGACCTCACCACGGTGGTCGCCCCAGCAGTCACAACAGATTGTGCAACAAGGCCAACAGCTGTCTCAACTGACTGTTATGCTACAACAGTTACTACCACAGCTCCAGCAACCATCTCCTCCGCCAGCTCCTGTACCTCCTCCGCAGCGAGTGGCCGCTTCTGGACTACGACTATCCTTGCCGGATAAATTTGATGGGGACTCTAAGCTTTGCCGTGGCTTCCTTTCCCAATGTTCATTACACTTGGAGATGATGTCGGACCAGTTCCCCACTGAAAGGTCTAAGGTGGCTTTCGTAGTCAGCCTGCTGTCTGGAAAAGCCCTGGCTTGGGCCACACCGCTCTGGGACCGCAATGACCCCGTCACTGCCTCTGTACACTCCTTCTTCTCGGAAATTCGAAGTGTCTTTGAGGAACCTGCCCGAGCCTCTTCTGCTGAGACTGCCCTGTTGAACCTGGTCCAGGGTAATTCTTCCGTTGGCGAGTATGCCGTACAATTCCGTACTCTTGCTTCTGAATTATCCTGGAACAATGAGGCCCTCTGCGCGACCTTTAAAAAGGCCTATCCAGCAACATTAAAGATGTTCTGGCCGCACGAGAAATGCCTGCTAATCTTCATGAACTTATTCACCTAGCCACTCGCATTGACATGCGTTTTTCCGAAAGGCGTCAGGAGCTCCGCCAAGATATGGACTCTGTTCGCACGAGGCGTTTCTTCTCCTCGGCTCCTCTCTCCTCTGGTTCCCTGCAATCTGTTCCTGTGCCTCCCGCCGTGGAGGCTATGCAGGTCGACCGGTCTCGCCTGACATCTCAAGAGAGGACACGACGCCGCATGGAGAACCTCTGCCTGTACTGTGCTAGTACCGAACACTTCCTGAGGGATTGTCCTATCCGCCCTCCCCGCCTGGAAAGACGTACCCTGACTCCGCACAAAGGTGAGACAATCCTTGATGTCCACTCTGCTTCTCCACGTCTTACTGTGCCTGTGCGGATGTCTGCCTCTGCCTTCTCCTTCTCTTCTGTGGCCTTCTTAGACTCCGGATCTGCAGGAAATTTTATTTTGGCCTCTCTCGTCAACAGGTTCAACATCCCAGTGACCAGTCTCACCAGACCCCTTTACATCAATTGTATAAACAATGAAAGATTGGACTGTTCCATACGTTTCCGCACGGAGCCCCTTCTAATGAGCATCGGATCTCATCACGAGAGGATTGAACTTTTGGTCCTCCCCAATTGCACCTCGGAAATTCTCCTTGGACTTCCCTGGCTTCAACTTCATTCCCCAACCCTGGATTGGTCCACTGGGGAGATCAAGAGTTGGGGGCCCTCTTGTTCCAAGGACTGTCTAAAACCGGTTCCCAGTAACCCTTGCCGTAACTCTGTGCTTCCTCCAGTAACCGGTCTCCCTAAGGCCTATATGGACTTCGCGGATGTTTTCTGCAAAAAACAAGCGGAGACTCTACCTCCTCACAGGCCTTATGATTGTCCTATCGACCTCCTCCCGGGCACTACTCCACCCCGGGGCAGAATTTATCCTCTCTCTGTCCCAGAGACTCTTGCCATGTCTGAATACGTCCAGGAGAATCTAAAAAAGGGCTTTATCCGTAAATCCTCCTCTCCTGCCGGAGCCGGATTTTTCTTTGTGTCCAAAAAAGATGGCTCTCTACGTCCTTGCATTGACTACCGCGGACTTAATAAAATCACGGTTAAGAACCGCTACCCCTTACCCCTCATCTCTGAACTCTTTGATCGCCTCCAAGGTGCCCACATCTTTACTAAATTGGACTTAAGAGGCGCCTATAACCTCATCCGCATCAGAGAGGGGGATGAGTGGAAAACAGCATTTAACACCAGAGATGGACACTTTGAGTATCTAGTCATGCCCTTTGGCCTGTGCAACGCCCCTGCTGTCTTCCAAGACTTTGTTAATGAAATTTTTCGTGATCTGTTATACTCCTGTGTTGTTGTATATCTTGATGATATCCTAATTTTTTCGGCCAATCTAGAAGAACACCGCCAGCATGTCCGTATGGTTCTTCAGAGACTTCGTGACAATCAACTCTATGCTAAAATTGAGAAATGTCTGTTTGAATGCCAATCTCTTCCTTTTCTAGGATACTTGGTCTCTGGCCAGGGACTACAAATGGATCCAGATAAACTCTCTGCCGTCTTAGATTGGCCACGCCCCTCCGGACTCCGTGCCATCCAACGTTTTTTTGGGGTTCGCCAATTATTACAGGCAATTTATTCCACATTTTTCTACCATTGTGGCTCCTATTGTGGCTTTAACCAAAAAAAATGCCGATCCCAAGTCTTGGCCTCCTCAAGCGGAAGACGCCTTTAAACGACTCAAGTCCGCCTTCTCTTCGGCTCCCGTGCTCTCCAGACCTGACCCATCTAAACCCTTCCTATTGGAGGTTGATGCCTCCTCAGTGGGAGCTGGAGCTGTCCTTCTACAAAAAAACTCTTCCGGGCATGCTGTTACTTGTGGGTTTTTTTCTAGGACCTTCTCTCCGGCGGAGAGGAACTACTCCATCGGGGATCGAGAGCTTCTAGCCATTAAATTAGCACTTGAGGAATGGAGGCATCTGCTGGAGGGATCAAGATTTCCAGTTATTATTTACACCGATCACAAGAACCTCTCATACCTCGAGTCTGCCCAACGGCTGAATCCTCGTCAGGCCAGGTGGTCTCTGTTCTTTGCCCGATTTAATTTTGAAATTCACTTTCGGCCTGCTGATAAGAACATTAGGGCCGATGCTCTCTCTCGTTCCTCAGATGCTTCTGAAATTGAACTCTCTCCTCAACACATCATTCCTCCTGACTGCCTGATTTCCACTTCTCCAGCCTCCATCAGGCAAACTCCACCAGGAAAGACCTTTGTTTCTCCACGCCAACGCCTCGGAATCCTCAAATGGGGTCACTCCTCCCATCTCGCAGGTCATGCGGGCATCAAGAAATCTGTGCAACTCATCTCTCGCTTCTATTGGTGGCCGACTCTAGAGACTGATGTGGTGGACTTTGTGCGAGCCTGCACTATCTGTGCCCGGGATAAGACTCCTCGCCAGAAGCCCGCTGGTTTTCTTCTTCCTCTGCCTGTTCCCGAACAACCTTGGTCTCTGATTGGTATGGATTTTATTACTGACTTACCCCCATCCCATGGCAACACTGTTATTTGGGTGGTCGTTGATCAATTCTCCAAAATGGCACATTTCATCCCTCTTCCTGGTCTTCCTTCAGCGCCTCAGTTGGCTAAACAATTTTTTGTACACATTTTTCGTCTTCACGGGTTGCCTACGCAGATCGTCTCGGATAGAGGCGTCCAATTTGTGTCTAAATTCTGGAGGGCTCTCTGTAAACAACTCAAGATTAAATTAAATTTTTCTTCTGCATACCATCCTCAATCCAATGGACAAGTAGAAAGAATTAACCAGATCTTGGGTGACTATTTACGACATTTTGTTTCCTCCCGCCAGGATGACTGGGCAGATCTTCTACCTTGGGCCGAATTCTCGTATAATTTCAGAATCTCTGAATCTTCCTCCAAATCCCCGTTTTTCGTGGTGTACGGCCGTCACCCTCTTCCCCCCCTCCCTACCCCCTTGCCCTCTGGTCTGCCCGCTGTGGATGAAATTTCTCGTGATCTCTCCATCATATGGAGAGAGACCCAAAATTCTCTCTTACAGGCTTCTTCACGCATGAAGAGATTCGCGGATAAGAAAAGAAGAGCTCCTCCCATTTTTTCCCCTGGAGACAAGGTATGGCTCTCCGCCAAATATGTCCGCTTCCGTGTCCCTAGCTATAAGTTGGGACCACGCTATCTTGGTCCTTTCAAGATTTTGCGCCAGATTAATCCTGTCTCTTACAAACTTCTTCTTCCTCCTTCTCTTCGTATTCCTAATGCCTTTCATGTTTCTCTTCTTAAACCACTTATCATTAACCGTTTCTCTCCCAAATCTGTTCCCCCCACTCCTGTCTCCGGCTCCTCGGACATCTTCTCCGTCAAGGAAATTTTGGCATCTAAAAAGGTCAGAGGGAAAACCTTCTTTTTAGTGGATTGGGAGGGTTGTGGTCCTGAAGAGAGGTCCTGGGAACCTGAGGACAATATCCTGGACAAAAGTCTGGTCCTCAGGTTCTCAGGCTCCAAGAAGAGGGGGAGACCCAAGGGGGGGGGTACTGTTACGCCGAGCGCTCCGGGTCCCCGCTCCTCCCCGGAGCGCTCGCTACACTCCTCTCACTGCAGCGCTCCGGGCCCGGGGCGCTGCGATACCGCCTCTGGCCGGGATGCGATTCGCGATGCGGGTAGCGCCCGCTCGCGATGCGCACCCCGGCTCCCGTACCTGACTCGCTCTCCGTCAGTTCTGTCCCGGCGCGCGCGGCCCCGCTCCCTAGGGCGCGCGCGCGCCGGGTCTCTGCGATTTAAAGGGCCACTGCGCCGCTGATTGGCGCAGTGGTTCCAATTAGTGTTTACACCTGTGCACTTCCCTATATCACCTCACTTCCCCTTCACTCCCTCGCCGGATCTTGTTGCCTTAGTGCCAGTGAAAGCGTTCCTTGTGTGTTCCTAGCCTGTGTTCCAGACCTCCTGCCGTTGCCCCTGACTACGATCCTTGCTGCCTGCCCCGACCTTCTGCTACGTCCGACCTTGCTTCTGTCTACTCCCTTGTACCGCGCCTATCTTCAGCAGCCAGAGAGGTTGAGCCGTTGCTAGGGGATACGACCTGGTCACTACCGCCGCAGCAAGACCATCCCGCTTTGCGGCGGGCTCTGGTGAAAACCAGTAGTGACTTAGAACCGATCCTCTAGCACGGTCCACGCCAATCCCTCTCTGGCACAGAGGATCCACTACCTGCCAGCCGGCATCGTGACACTCCTCACATATAGAAATCATCCCCAGCCCCTGCAGTGTAATATGTCTCCTCACATATAGAAATCATCCCCAGCCCGTGCAGTGTAATATGTCTCCTCACATATAGAAATCATCCCCAGCCCCTGCAGTGTAATATGTCTCCTCACATATAGAAATCATCCCCAGCCCGTGCAGTGTAATATGTCTCCTCACATATAGAAATCATCCCCAGCCCGTGCAGTTTAATATGTCTCCTCACATATAGAAATCATCCCCAGCCCCTGCAGTGTAATATGTCTCCTCACATATAGAAATCATCCCCAGCCCCTGCAGTGTAATATGTCTGCTCACATATAGAAATCATCACCAGCCCGTGCAGTGTAATAGGTCTCCTCACATATAGAAATCATCCCCAGCCCTTGCAGTGTAATATGTCTCCTCACATATAGAAATCATCCCCAGCCCCTGCAGTGTAACATGTCTCCTCACATATAGAAATCATCCCCAGCCCCTGCAGTGTAATATGTCTCCTCACATATAGAAATCATCCCCAGCCCGTGCAGTGTAATATGTCTCCTCACATATAGAAATCATCCCCAGCCCCAGCAGAGTAATATGTCTCCTCACATATAGAAATCATCCCCAGCCCCTGAAGTGTAATATGTCTCCTCACATATAGAAATCATCCCCAGCCGTGCAGTGTAATATGTCTCCTCACATATAGAAATCATCCCCAGCCCCTGCAGTGTAATATGTCTCCTCACATATAGAAATCATCCCCAGCCCCTGCAGTGTAATATGTCTCCTCACATATAGAAATCATCCCCAGCCCCTGCAGTGTAATATGTCTCCTCACATATAGAAATCATCCCCAGCCCCTGCAGTGTAATATGTCTCCTCACATATAGAAATCATCCCCAGCCCCTGCAGTGTAATATGTCTCCTCACATATAGAAATCATCCCCAGCCCCTGCAGTGTAATATGTCTCCTCACATATAGAAATCATCCCCAGCCCGTGCAGTGCAGTATGTCTCCTCACATATAGAAATCATCCCCAGCCCGTGCAGTGCAGTATGTCTCCTCACATATAGAAATCATCCCCAGCCCCTGCAGTGTAATATGTCTCCTCACATATAGAAATCATCCCCAGCCCGTGCAGTGCAGTATGTCTCCTCACATATAGAAATCATCCCCAGCCCGTGCAGTGCAGTATGTCTCCTCACATATAGAAATCATCCCCAGCCCCTGCAGTGTAATATGTCTCCTCACATATAGAAATCATCCCCAGCCCCTGCAGTGTAATATGTCTCCTCACATATAGAAATCATCCCCAGCCCCTGCAGTGTAATATGTCTCCTCACATATAGAAATCATCCCCAGCCCCTGCAGTGTAATATGTCTCCTCACATATAGAAATCATCCCCAGCCCGTGCAGTGTAATATGTCTCCTCACATATAGAAATCATCCCCAGCCCGTGCAGTTTAATATGTCTCCTCACATATAGAAATCATCCCCAGCCCCTGCAGTGTAATATGTCTCCTCACATATAGAAATCATCCCCAGCCCCTGCAGTGTAATATGTCTCCTCACATATAGAAATCATCCCCAGCCCGTGCAGTGTAATATGTCTCCTCACATATAGAAATCATCCCCAGCCCGTGCAGTGTAATATGACTCCTCACATATAGAAATCATCCCCAGCCCGTGCAGTGTAATATGTCTCCTCACATATAGAAATCATCCCCAGCCCCTGCAGTGTAATATGTCTCCTCACATATAGAAATCATCCCCAGCCCGTGCAGTGTAATATGTCTCCTCACATATAGAAATCATCCCCAGCCCCTGCAGTGTAATATGTCTCCTCACATATAGAAATCATCCCCAGCCCGTGCAGTGTAATATGTCTCCTCACATATAGAAATCATCCCCAGCCCCTGCAGTGTAATATGTCTCCTCACATATAGAAATCATCCCCAGCCCGTGCAGTGTAATATGTCTCCTCACATATAGAAATCATCCCCAGCCCGTGCAGTTTAATATGTCTCCTCACATATAGAAATCATCCCCAGCCCCTGCAGTGTAATATGTCTCCTCACATATAGAAATCATCCCCAGCCCCTGCAGTGTAATATGTCTCCTCACATATAGAAATCATCCCCAGCCCGTGCAGTGTAATATGTCTCCTCACATATAGAAATCATCCCCAGCCCTTGCAGTGTAATATGTCTCCTCACATATAGAAATCATCCCCAGCCCCTGCAGTGTAACATGTCTCCTCACATATAGAAATCATCCCCAGCCCCTGCAGTGTAATATGTCTCCTCACATATAGAAATCATCCCCAGCCCG
Source organism: Hyla sarda (assembly GCF_029499605.1). Taxonomy (NCBI): domain Eukaryota; kingdom Metazoa; phylum Chordata; class Amphibia; order Anura; family Hylidae; genus Hyla; species Hyla sarda. The sequence goes on along the minus strand of NC_079193.1, from coordinate 213,818,219 downwards.
TGCAGTGTAATATGTCTCCTCACATATAGAAATCATCCCCAGCCCCTGCAGAGTAATATGTCTCCTCACATATAGAAATCGTCCCCAGCCCCTGAAGTGTAATATGTCTCCTCACATATAGAAATCATCCCCAGCCCCTGCAGTGTAATATGTCTCCTCACATATAGAAATCATCCCCAGCCCCTGCAGTGTAATATGTCTCCTCACATATAGAAATCATCCCCAGCCCCTGCAGTGTAATATGTCTCCTCACATATAGAAATCCTCCCCAGCCCCTGCAGTGTAATATGTCTCCTCACATATAGAAATCATCCCCAGCCCGTGCAGTGCAGTATGTCTCCTCACATATAGAAATCATCACCAGCCCCTGCAGTGTAATATGTCTCCTCACATATAGAAATCATCCCCAGCCCTTGCAGTGTAATATGTCTCCTCACATATAGAAATCATCCCCAGCCCCTGCAGTGTAATATGTCTCCTCACATATAGAAATCATCCCCAGCCCCTGCAGTGTAATATGTCTCCTCACATATAGAAATCATCCCCAGCCCCTGCAGTGTAATATGTCTCCTCACATATAGAAATCATCCCCAGCCCCTGCAGTGTAATATGTCTCCTCACATATAGAAATCCTCCCCAGCCCCTGCAGTGTAATATGTCTCCTCACATATAGAAATCATCACCAGCCCGTGCAGTGCAGTATGTCTCCTCACATATAGAAATCATCACCAGCCCCTGCAGTGTAATATGTCTCCTCACATATAGAAATCATCCCCAGCCCTTGCAGTGTAATATGTCTCCTCACATATAGAAATCATCCCCAGCCCCTGCAGTGTAATATGTCTCCTCACATATAGAAATCATCCCCAGCCCCTGCAGTGTAATATGTCTCCTCACATATAGAAATCATCCCCAGCCCGTGCAGTGTAATATGTCTCCTCACATATAGAAATCATCCCCAGCCCCTGCAGTGTAATATGTCACCTCACATAAAGAAATCATCCCCAGCCCCTGCAGTGCAGTATGTCTCCTAACATATAGAAATCATCCCCAGCCCGTGCAGTGTAATATTTCTCCTCACATATAGAAATCATCCCCAGCCCCTGCAGTGTAATATGTCTCCTCACATATAGAAATCATCCCCAGCCCCTGCAGTGTAATGTCTCCTCACATATAGAAATCATCCCCAGCCTGTGCAGTATGTCTCCTCACATATAGAAATCATCCCAAGCCTGTGCAGTGCAGTATGTCTCCTCACATATAGAAATCATCCCCAGCCCCTGCAGTGCAGTATATCTCCTCACATATAGAAATCATCCCCAGCCGTGCAGTGTAATATGTCTCCTCACATATAGAAATCATCCCCAGCCCCTGCAGTGTAATATGTCTCCTCACATATAGAAATCATCCCCAGCCCCTGCAGTGTAATATGTCTCCTCACATATAGAAATTATCCCCAGCCCCTGCAGTGTAATATGTCTCCTCACATATAGAAATCATCCCCAGCCTGTGCAGTGTAATATGTCTCCTCACATATAGAAATCATCCCCAGCCCCTGCAGTGTAATATGTCTCCTCACATATAGAAATCATCCCCAGCCCGTGCAGTGTAATATGTCTCCTCACATATAGAAATCATCCCCAGCCCCTGCAGTGTAATATGTCTCCTCACATATAGAAATCATCCCCAGCCCCTGCCGTGTAATATGTCTCCTCACATATAGAAATCACCCCCAGCCCCTGCAGTGTAATATGTCTCCTCACATATAGAAATCATCCCCAGCTCGTGCAGTGCAGTATGTCTTCTCACATATAGAAATCATCCCCAGCCCGTCAAGTGCAGTATGTCTCCTCACATACAGAAATCATCCCCAGCCCCTGCAGTGTAATATGTCTCCTCACATATAGAAATCATCCCCAGCCCGTGCAGTGCAGTATGTCTCCTCACATATAGAAATCATCCCCAGCCCCTGCAGTGTAATATGTCTCCTCACATATAGAAATCATCCCCAGCCCCTGCAGTGTAATATGTCTCCTCACATATAGAAATCATCCCCAGCCCCTGCAGTGTAATATGTCTCCTCACATATAGAAATCATCCCCAGCCCCTGCAGTGTAATATGTCTCCTCACATATAGAAATCATCCCCAGCCCCTGCAGTGTAATATGTCTCCTCACATATAGAAATCATCCCCAGCCCGTGCAGTGTAATATGTCTCCTCACATATAGAAATCATCCCCAGCCCCTGCAGTGTAATATGTCTCCTCACATATAGAAATCATCCCCAGCCCCTGAAGTGTAATATGTCTCCTCACATATAGAAATCATCCCCAGCCCCTGCAGTGTAATATGTCTCCTCACATATAGAAATCATCCCCAGCCCCTGCAGTGTAATATGTCTCCTCACATATAGAAATCATCCCCAGCCCCTGCAGTGTAATATGTCTCCTCACATATAGAAATCATCCCCAGCCTGTGCAGTGTAATATGTCTCCTCACATATAGAAATCATCCCCAGCCCCTGCAGTGTAATATGTCTCCTCACATATAGAAATCATCGCCAGCCCCTGCAGTGTAATATGTCTCCTCACATATAGAAGTCATCCCCAGCCCCTGCAGTGTAATATGTCTCCTCACATATAGAAATCATCCCCAGCCTGTGCAGTGTAATATGTCTCCTCACATATAGAAATCATTACCAGCCCGTGCAGTGTAATATGTCTCCTCACATATAGAAATCATCCCCAGCCCCTGCAGTGTAATATGTCTCCTCACATATAGAAATCCTCCCCAGCCCCTGCAGTGTAATATGTCTCCTCACATATAGAAATCATCCCCAGCCCGTGCAGTGCAGTATGTCTCCTCACATATAGAAATCATCACCAGCCCCTGCAGTGTAATATGTCTCCTCACATATAGAAATCATCCCCAGCCCTTGCAGTGTAATATGTCTCCTCACATATAGAAATCATCCCCAGCCCCTGCAGTGTAATATGTCTCCTCACATATAGAAATCATCCCCAGCCCCTGCAGTGTAATATGTCTCCTCACATATAGAAATCATCCCCAGCCCCTGCAGTGTAATATGTCTCCTCACATATAGAAATCATCCCCAGCCCCTGCAGTGTAATATGTCTCCTCACATATAGAAATCCTCCCCAGCCCCTGCAGTGTAATATGTCTCCTCACATATAGAAATCATCCCCAGCCCGTGCAGTGCAGTATGTCTCCTCACATATAGAAATCATCACCAGCCCCTGCAGTGTAATATGTCTCCTCACATATAGAAATCATCCCCAGCCCTTGCAGTGTAATATGTCTCCTCACATATAGAAATCATCCCCAGCCCCTGCAGTGTAATATGTCTCCTCACATATAGAAATCATCCCCAGCCCCTGCAGTGTAATATGTCTCCTCACATATAGAAATCACCCCCAGCCCCTGCAGTGTAATATGTCTCCTCACATATAGAAATCATCCCCAGCCCCTCCAGTGTAATATGTCTCCTCACATATAGAAATCATCCCCAGCCCCTGCAGTGTAATATGTCTCCTCACATATAGAAATCATCCCCAGCCCCTGCAGTGTAATGACACCTCACATATAGAAATCATCCCCAGCCCCTGCAGTGCAGTATGTCTCGTAACATATAGAAATCATCCCCAGCCCGTGCAGTGTAATATTTCTCCTCACATATAGAAATCATCCCCAGCCCCTGCAGTGTAATATGTCTCCTCACATATAGAAATCATCCCCAGCCCCTGCAGTGTAATATGTCTCCTCACATATAGAAATCATCCCCAGCCTGTGCAGTATGTCTCCTCACATATAGAAATCATCCCAAGCCTGTGCAGTGCAGTATGTCTCCTCACATATAGAAATCATCCCCAGCCCCTGCAGTGCAGTATATCTCCTCACATATAGAAATCATCCCCAGCCGTGCAGTGTAATATGTCTCCTCACATATAGAAATCATCCCCAGCCCCTGCAGTGTAATATGTCTCCTCACATATAGAAATCATCCCCAGCCCCTGCAGTGTAATATGTCTCCTCACATATAGAAATTATCCCCAGCCCCTGCAGTGTAATATGTCTCCTCACATATAGAAATCATCCCCAGCCTGTGCAGTGTAATATGTCTCCTCACATATAGAAATCATCCCCAGCCCCTGCAGTGTAATATGTCTCCTCACATATAGAAATCATCCCCAGCCCGTGCAGTGTAATATGTCTCCTCACATATAGAAATCATCCCCAGCCCCTGCAGTGTAATATGTCTCCTCACATATAGAAATCATCCCCAGCCCCTGCCGTGTAATATGTCTCCTCACATATAGAAATCACCCCCAGCCCCTGCAGTGTAATATGTCTCCTCACATATAGAAATCATCCCCAGCTCGTGCAGTGCAGTATGTCTTCTCACATATAGAAATCATCCCCAGCCCGTCAAGTGCAGTATGTCTCCTCACATACAGAAATCATCCCCAGCCCCTGCAGTGTAATATGTCTCCTCACATATAGAAATCATCCCCAGCCCGTGCAGTGCAGTATGTCTCCTCACATATAGAAATCATCCCCAGCCCCTGCAGTGTAATATGTCTCCTCACATATAGAAATCATCCCCAGCCCCTGCAGTGTAATATGTCTCCTCACATATAGAAATCATCCCCAGCCCCTGCAGTGTAATATGTCTCCTCACATATAGAAATCATCCCCAGCCCCTGCAGTGTAATATGTCTCCTCACATATAGAAATCATCCCCAGCCCCTGCAGTGTAATATGTCTCCTCACATATAGAAATCATCCCCAGCCCGTGCAGTGTAATATGTCTCCTCACATATAGAAATCATCCCCAGCCCCTGCAGTGTAATATGTCTCCTCACATATAGAAATCATCCCCAGCCCCTGAAGTGTAATATGTCTCCTCACATATAGAAATCATCCCCAGCCCCTGCAGTGTAATATGTCTCCTCACATATAGAAATCATCCCCAGCCCCTGCAGTGTAATATGTCTCCTCACATATAGAAATCATCCCCAGCCCCTGCAGTGTAATATGTCTCCTCACATATAGAAATCATCCCCAGCCTGTGCAGTGTAATATGTCTCCTCACATATAGAAATCATCCCCAGCCCCTGCAGTGTAATATGTCTCCTCACATATAGAAATCATCGCCAGCCCCTGCAGTGTAATATGTCTCCTCACATATAGAAGTCATCCCCAGCCCCTGCAGTGTAATATGTCTCCTCACATATAGAAATCATCCCCAGCCTGTGCAGTGTAATATGTCTCCTCACATATAGAAATCATTACCAGCCCGTGCAGTGTAATATGTCTCCTCACATATAGAAATCATCCCCAGCCCCTGCAGTGTAATATGTCTCCTCACATATAGAAATCCTCCCCAGCCCCTGCAGTGTAATATGTCTCCTCACATATAGAAATCATCCCCAGCCCGTGCAGTGCAGTATGTCTCCTCACATATAGAAATCATCACCAGCCCCTGCAGTGTAATATGTCTCCTCACATATAGAAATCATCCCCAGCCCTTGCAGTGTAATATGTCTCCTCACATATAGAAATCATCCCCAGCCCCTGCAGTGTAATATGTCTCCTCACATATAGAAATCATCCCCAGCCCCTGCAGTGTAATATGTCTCCTCACATATAGAAATCATCCCCAGCCCCTGCAGTGTAATATGTCTCCTCACATATAGAAATCATCCACAGCCCCTGCAGTGTAATATGTCTCCTCACATATAGAAATCCTCCCCAGCCCCTGCAGTGTAATATGTCTCCTCACATATAGAAATCATCCCCAGCCCGTGCAGTGCAGTATGTCTCCTCACATATAGAAATCATCACCAGCCCCTGCAGTGTAATATGTCTCCTCACATATAGAAATCATCCCCAGCCCTTGCAGTGTAATATGTCTCCTCACATATAGAAATCATCCCCAGCCCCTGCAGTGTAATATGTCTCCTCACATATAGAAATCATCCCCAGCCCCTGCAGTGTAATATGTCTCCTCACATATAGAAATCACCCCCAGCCCCTGCAGTGTAATATGTCTCCTCACATATAGAAATCATCCCCAGCCCCTCCAGTGTAATATGTCTCCTCACATATAGAAATCATCCCCAGCCCCTGCAGTGTAATATGTCTCCTCACATATAGAAATCATCCCCAGCCCCTGCAGTGTAATGACACCTCACATATAGAAATCATCCCCAGCCCCTGCAGTGCAGTATGTCTCGTAACATATAGAAATCATCCCCAGCCCGTGCAGTGTAATATTTCTCCTCACATATAGAAATCATCCCCAGCCCCTGCAGTGTAATATGTCTCCTCACATAACGAAATCATCCCCAGCCCCTGCAGTGTAATATGTCTCCTCACATATAGAAATCATCCCCAGCCTGTGCAGTATGTCTCCTCACATATAGAAATCATCCCAAGCCTGTGCAGTGCAGTATGTCTCCTCACATATAGAAATCATCCCCAGCCCCTGCAGTGCAGTATATCTCCTCACATATAGAAATCATCCCCAGCCGTGCAGTGTAATATGTCTCCTCACATATAGAAATCATCCCCAGCCCCTGCAGTGTAATATGTCTCCTCACATATAGAAATCATCCCCAGCCCCTGCAGTGTAATATGTCTCCTCACATATAGAAATTATCCCCAGCCCCTGCAGTGTAATATGTCTCCTCACATATAGAAATCATCCCCAGCCTGTGCAGTGTAATATGTCTCCTCACATATAGAAATCATCCCCAGCCCCTGCAGTGTAATATGTCTCCTCACATATAGAAATCATCCCCAGCCCGTGCAGTGTAATATGTCTCCTCACATATAGAAATCATCCCCAGCCCCTGCAGTGTAATATGTCTCCTCACATATAGAAATCATCCCCAGCCCCTGCCGTGTAATATGTCTCCTCACATATAGAAATCACCCCCAGCCCCTGCAGTGTAATATGTCTCCTCACATATAGAAATCATCCCCAGCTCGTGCAGTGCAGTATGTCTTCTCACATATAGAAATCATCCCCAGCCCGTCAAGTGCAGTATGTCTCCTCACATACAGAAATCATCCCCAGCCCCTGCAGTGTAATATGTCTCCTCACATATAGAAATCACCCCCAGCCCCTGCAGTGTAATATGTCTCCTCACATATAGAAATCATCCCCAGCCCGTGCAGTGCAGTATGTCTCCTCACATATAGAAATCATCCCCAGCCCCTGCAGTGTAATATGTCTCCTCACATATAGAAATCATCCCCAGCCCCTGCAGTGTAATATGTCTCCTCACATATAGAAATCATCCCCAGCCCCTGCAGTGTAATATGTCTCCTCACATATAGAAATCATCCCCAGCCCCTGCAGTGTAATATGCCTCCTCACATATAGAAATCATCCCCAGCCCCTGCAGTGTAATATTTCTCCTCACATATAGAAATCATCCCCAGCCCGTGCAGTGCAGTATGTCTCCTCACATATAGAAATCATCCCCAGCCCCTGCAGTGTAATATGTCTCCTCACATATAGAAATCATCCCCAGCCCTTGCAGTGTAATATGTCACCTCACATATAGAAATCATCCCCAGCCCCTGCAGTGTAATATGTCTCCTCACATATAGAATTCATCCCCAGCCCCTGCAGTGTAATATGTCTCCTCACATATAGAAATCACCCCCAGCCCCTGCAGTGTAATATGTCTCCTCACATATAGAAATCATCCCCAGCCCCTGCAGTGTAATATGTCACCTCACATATAGAAATCATCCCCAGCCCCTGCAGTGCAGTATGTCTCCTCACATATAGAAATCATCCCCAGCCCGTGCAATGTAATATGTCTCCTCACATATAGAAATCATCCCCAGCCCCTGCAGTGTAATATGTCTCCTCACATATAGAAATCATCCCCAGCCCCTGCAGTGTAATATGTCTCCTCACATATAGAAATCATCCCTAGCCCGTGCAGTGCAGTATGTCTCCTCACATATAGAAATCATCCCCAGCAAGTGCAGTGCAGTATGTCTCCTCACATATAGAAATCATCCCCAGCCCGTGCAGTATGTCTCCTCACATACAGAAATCATCCCAAGCCCGTGCAGTGCAGTAGGTCTCCTCACATATAGAAATCATCCCCAGCCCCTGCAGTGCAGTATGTCTCCTCACATATAGAAATCATCCCCAGCCCGTGCAGTGTAATATGTCTCCTCACATATAGAAATCATCGCCAGCCCCTGCAGTGTAATATGTCTCCTCACATATAGAAATCATCCCCAGCCCCTGCAGTGTAATATGTCTCCTCACATATAGAAATCATCCCCAGCCTGTGCAGTGTAATATGTCTCCTCACATATAGAAATCATTACCAGCCCGTGCAGTGTAATATGTCTCCTCACATATAGAAATCATCCCCAGCCCCTGCAGTGTAATATGTCTCCTCACATATAGAAATCATCCCCAGCCCCTGCAGTGTAATATGTCTCCTCACATATAGAAATCACCCCCAGCCCCTGCAGTGTAATATGTCTCCTCACATATAGAAATCATCCCCAGCTCGTGCAGTGCAGTATGTCTTCTCACATATAGAAATCATCCCCAGCCCCTGCAGTACAGTATGTCTCCTCACATATAGAAATCATCCCCAGCCCCTGAAGTGCAGTATGTCTCCTCACATATAGAAATCATCCCCTGCCCCTGCAGTGTAATATGTCTCCTCACATATAGAAATCATCCCCAGCCCCTGCAGTGTAATATGTCTCCTCACATATAGAAATCATCCCCAGCCCCTGCAGTGTAATATGTCTCCTCACATATAGAAATCATCCCCAGCCCGTGCAGTGTAATATGTCTCCTCACATATAGAAATCATCCCCAGCCCCTGCAGTGTAATATGTCTCCTCACATATAGAAATCATCCCCAGCCCCTGCAGTGTAATATGTCTCCTCACATATAGAAATCATCCCCAGCCCCTGCAGTGTAATATATCTCCTCACATTTAGAAATCATCCCCAGCCCGTGCAGTGCAGTATGTCTCCTCACATATAGAAATCATCCCCAGCCCCTGCAGTGTAATATGTCTCCTCACATATAGAAATCATCCCTAGCCCGTGCAGTGCAGTATGTCTCCTCACATATAGAAATCATCCCCAGCAAGTGCAGTGCAGTATGTCTCCTCACATATAGAAATCATCCCCAGCCCGTGCAGTATGTCTCCTCACATACAGAAATCATCCCAAGCCCGTGCAGTGCAGTAGGTCTCCTCACATATAGAAATCATCCCCAGCCCCTGCAGTGCAGTATGTCTCCTCACATATAGAAATCATCCCCAGCCCGTGCAGTGTAATATGTCTCCTCACATATAGAAATCATCGCCAGCCCCTGCAGTGTAATATGTCTCCTCACATATAGAAATCATCCCCAGCCCCTGCAGTGTAATATGTCTCCTCACATATAGAAATCATCCCCAGCCTGTGCAGTGTAATATGTCTCCTCACATATAGAAATCATTACCAGCCCGTGCAGTGTAATATGTCTCCTCACATATAGAAATCATCCCCAGCCCCTGCAGTGTAATATGTCTCCTCACATATAGAAATCATCCCCAGCCCCTGCAGTGTAATATGTCTCCTCACATATAGAAATCACCCCCAGCCCCTGCAGTGTAATATGTCTCCTCACATATAGAAATCATCCCCAGCTCGTGCAGTGCAGTATGTCTTCTCACATATAGAAATCATCCCCAGCCCCTGCAGTACAGTATGTCTCCTCACATATAGAAATCATCCCCAGCCCCTGAAGTGCAGTATGTCTCCTCACATATAGAAATCATCCCCAGCCCCTGCAGTGTAATATGTCTCCTCACATATAGAAATCATCCCCAGCCCCTGCAGTGTAATATGTCTCCTCACATATAGAAATCATCCCCAGCCCCTGCAGTGTAATATGTCTCCTCACATATAGAAATCATCCCCAGCCCGTGCAGTGTAATATGTCTCCTCACATATAGAAATCATCCCCAGCCCCTGCAGTGTAATATGTCTCCTCACATATAGAAATCATCCCCAGCCCCTGCAGTGTAATATGTCTCCTCACATATAGAAATCATCCCCAGCCCGTGCAGTGCAGTATGTCTCCTCACATATAGAAATCATCCCCAGTCCCTGCAGTGTAATATGTCTCCTCACATATAGAAATCATCCCCAGCCCCTGCAGTGTAATATATCTCCTCACATTTAGAAATCATCCCCAGCCCGTGCAGTGCAGTATGTCTCCTCACATATAGAAATCATCCCCAGCCCCTGCAGTGCAGTATGTCTCCTCACATATAGAAATCACCCCCAGCCCCTGCAGTGCAGTAAGTCTCTGTTACGCCGAGCGCTCCGGGTCCCCGCTCCTCCCCGGAGCGCTCGCAGCATCCTCTCATTCGCAGCGCCCCGGTCAGACCTGCTGACCGGGTGCGCTGCAATATCACTCCCAGCCGGGATGCGATTCGCGATGCGGGAGGCGCCCGCTCGCGATGCGCATCCCGGTTCCCGTACCTGACCCGTTCCCCGTCTGTCTTGTCCCGGCGCGCGCTCCGGGTCCCCGCTCCTTAGGGCGCGCGCACGCCGGGTCTCTGCAATTTAAAGGGCCACTGCGCCACTGATTGGCGCAGCAGGCTTAATCAGTATGTTCACCTGTGCACTCCCTACTTATACCTCACTTCCCCTGCACTCCCTCGCCGGATCTTGTTGCCATTGTGCCAGTGAAAGCGTTCCCTTGTGTGTTCCTAGCCTGTGTTCCAGACCTCCTGCCGTTGCCCCTGACTACGATCCTTGCTGCCTGCCCTGACCTTCTGCTACGTCCGACCTTGCTCTTGTCTACTCCCTTGTACCGCGCTTATCTTCAGCAGTCAGAGAGGTTGAGCCGTTGCTGGTGGATACGACCTGGTTGCTACCACCGCTGCAAGACCATCCCGCTTTGCGGCGGGCTCTGGTGAATACCAGTAGCAACTTAGAACCGGTCCACCAACACGGTCCACGCCAATCCCTCTCTGGCACAGAGGATCCACCTCCAGCCAGCCGAATCGTGACAGTAGATCCGGCCATGGATCCCGCTGAAGTCCCGCTGCCAGTTGTCGCCGACCTCACCACGGTGGTCGCCCAGCAGTCGCAACAGATAGCGCAACAAGGCCACCAGCTGTCTCAACTGACCGTGATGCTACAGCAGCTATTACCACAGCTCCAGCAATCTTCTCCTCCGCCAGCTCCTGCACCTCCTCCGCAGCGAGTGGCCGCTTCCAGCCTTCGATTATCCTTGCCGGACAAATTTGATGGGGACTCTAAGTTTTGCCATGGCTTTCTTTCGCAATGTTCCCTGCACTTGGAGATGATGTCGGACCAGTTTCCTACTGAAAGGTCTAAGGTGGCTTTCGTAGTCAGCCTTCTGTCTGGGAAAGCTCTGTCATGGGCCACACCGCTCTGGAACCGCAATGACCCTGTCACTGCCTCTGTACACTCCTTCTTCACGGAGATTCGAAGTGTCTTTGAGGAACCTGCCCGAGCCTCTTCTGCTGAGACTGCCCTGCTGAACCTGGTCCAGGGTAATTCTTCTGTTGGCGAGTACGCCATCCAATTCCGTACTCTTGCCTCCGAATTATCCTGGAATAACGAGGCCCTCTGCGCGACCTTTAAAAAAGGCCTATCCAGTAACATTAAAGATGTGCTGGCCGCACGAGAAATTCCTGCTAAACTGCATGAACTTATTCATCTTGCCACCCGCATTGACATGCATTTTTCCGAAAGGCGTCAGGAGCTCCGCCAGGATATGGACTTTGTTCGCACGAGGCGGTTTTTCTCCCCGGCTCCTCTCTCCTCTGGTCCTCTGCAATCCGTTCCTGTGCCTCCCGCCGTGGAGGCTATGCAGGTTGACCGGTCTCGCTTGACACCTCAAGAGAGGACACGACGCCGCATGGAGAATCTTTGCCTGTACTGTGCCGGTACCGAATATTTCTTGAAGGATTGTCCTATCCGTCCTCCCCGCCTGGAAAGACGTACGCTGACTCTGCACAAAGATGAGACAGCTCTTGATGTGAACTCTGCTTCTCCACGCCTTACTGTGCCTGTGCGGATATCTTCTTCTACCTTCTCCTTCCCTGCTATGGCCTTCTTGGATTCCGGATCTGCAGGAAATTTTATTTTGGCCTCTCTCATCAACAGGTTCAACATCCCGGTGACCAGTCTCGCCAGACCCCTCTACATCAATTCTGTTAACAATGAAAGATTGGACTGTACCGTGCGTTACCGCACGGACACCTCTCCTAATGTGCATCGGACCCCATCACGAAAAAATAGAATTTTTGGTCATCTCCAACTGCACTTCAGAAATTCTTCTTACCGTGGCTTCAACGCCATTCCCCAACCCTTGATTGGTCCACAGGAGAAATCAAGAACTGGGGTACTTCTTGTCACAGGGACTGTCTTAAACCGGTTCCCAGTACTCCCTGTCGTGACCCTGTGGTTCCCCCGGTATCTGGTCTTCCTAAGGCTTATATGGACTATGCTGATGTTTTTTGCAAAAAGCAAGCAGAGACTTTATCTCCTCACAGGCCTTATGACTGTCCTATTGACCTCCTCCCGGGTACTACTCCACCCCGGGGCAGAATCTATCCTCTGTCTGCTCCAGAGACTCTAGCCATGTCGGAGTACATCCAGGAGAATTTAAAAAAGGGGTTTATCCGCAAGTCCTCCTCTCCTGCCGGAGCTGGATTTTTTTTTGTGTCCAAAAAAGATGGCTCCCTACGCCCTTGCATTGATTACCGCGGACTTAATAAAATCACGGTAAAAAAACGCTACCCCTTACCCCTTATCTCGGAACTCTTTGATCGCCTACAAGGCGCCCACATCTTTACCAAACTGGACTTAAGAGGTGCTTATAATCTCATCCGCATCAGGGAGGGGGACGAATGGAAGACTGCATTTAACACCAGAGATGGACACTTTGAGTATCTGGTCATGCCCTTTGGCCTGTGCAACGCCCCTGCCGTCTTCCAAGACTTTGTTAATGACATTTTTTGTGATCTCCTATATTCCTGTGTTGTGGTTTATCTGGAAGATATTCTGATTTTTTCTGCCAACTTAGAAGAACACCGCCAGCATGTCCGCATGGTTCTTCAGAGACTTCGGGACAATCAACTTTATGCCAAAATGGAGAAATGTCTCATTGAATGTCAATCTCTTCCTTTCCTAGGATACTTGGTCTCTGGCCAGGGACTACAAATGGACCCAGATAAACTTTCTGCCGTCTTAGATTGGCCACGCCCCTCCGGACTCCGTGCTATCCAACGTTTTTTGGGGTTCGCCAATTATTACAGACAATTCATTCCACACTTCTCCACTATTGTGGCCCCTATCGTGGCTTTAACCAAGAAAAATGCCAATCCTAAGTCCTGGTCTCCCCAAGCGGAAGACGCATTTAAACATCTCAAGTCTGCCTTTTCTTCTGCTCCCGTGCTCTCCAGACCTGACCCATCTAAACCCTTTCTATTGGAGGTAGATGCCTCCTCTGTGGGAGCTGGAGCTGTCCTTCTACAAAAAAATTCTTCCGGGCATGCTGTTATTTGTGGGGTTTTTTCTAGGACCTTCTCTCCGGCGGTGAGAAACTACTCCATTGGTGATCGAGAACTACTGGCCATTAAATTGGCGCTTGAGGAATGGAGGCACCTGCTGGAGGGATCAAAATTTCCAGTTATCATATACACTGATCACAAGAATCTCTCCTATCTCCAGTCTGCCCAACGACTGAACCCTCGCCAGGCTAGGTGGTCGTTGTTCTTTGCCCGTTTTAACTTTGAAATCCATTTTTGCCCTGCTGACAAGAACATTAGGGCCGATGCCCTCTCTCGTTCTTCTGATGCCTCTGAAGTAGAGGTCTCTCCGCAACACATCATTCCTCCAGACTGTCTGATCTCCACTTCTCCAGCTTCCATCAGGCAAACTCCTCCAGGGAAGACCTTCGTTTCTCCACGCCAGCGTCTTGGGATTCTCAAATGGGGACACTCCTCCCACCTCGCAGGCCATGCGGGCATCAAAAAATCCTTGCAACTCATCTCTCGATTTTATTGGTGGCCGACTCTGGAGACTGATGTTGTTGATTTCGTGCGGGCCTGTACTGTCTGTGCCCGGGATAAGACTCCTCGCCAGAAGCCTGCTGGTCATCTTCATCCTCTGCCTGTTCCTGAACAGCCTTGGTCACAGATTGGTATGGACTTTATTACGGACTTGCCCTCATCCCGTGGCAACACAGTTGTTTGGGTGGTCGTTGATCGATTTTCCAAGATGGCACATTTTATTCCTCTTCCTGGTCTTCCTTCAGCGCCTCAGTTGGCAAAGCAATTTTTTGTACACATTTTTCGCCTTCACGGTTTGCCCACGCATATCGTCTCGGATAGAGGCGTCCAATTCGTGTCTAAATTCTGGAAGGCCCTCTGTAAACAGCTAAAGATCAAATTAAACTTCTCTTCTTCTTATCATCCCCAATCCAATGGGCAAGTAGAAAGAATTAATCAGGTCCTGGGTGACTACTTACAGCATTTTGTTTCCTCCCGCCAGGATGACTGGGCAGATCTTCTACCATGGGTCGAATTCTCATACAACTTCAGAGTCTCCGAATCTTCTGCTAAATCCCCATTTTTCGTGGTGTACGGCCGTCACCCTCTTCCTCCCCTCCCTACTCCCTTGCCCTCTGGTTTGCCCGCTGTGGATGAAGTGACTCGTGATCTTTCCACCATATGGAAAGAAACCCACAATTCTCTTTTACAGGCTTCATCCCGGATGAAAAGATTTGCTGATAAAAAAAGAAGAACTCCCCCCATTTTTGCTCCCAGAGACAAGGTATGGCTCTCCGCTAAATATGTCCGCTTCGTGTCCCCAGTTACAAACTGGGACCACGCTATCTTGGTCCTTTCAAAATCTTGTGCCAGATTAACCCTGTCTCTTACAAACTCCTTCTTCCTCCTTCTCTCCGTATTCCCAATGCCTTCCATGTCTCTCTCCTTAAACCACTCATCATTAACCGCTTCTCTCCCAAAGTTGTTTCTCCCACTCCTGTTTCCGGTTCATCTGACGTCTTCTCCGTGAAGGAGATTCTGGCCTCCAAGACTGTCAGAGGTAAAAGATTTTTTTTAGTGGATTGGGAAAACTGTGGCCCAGAGGAGAGATCCTGGGAACCTGAGGACAACATCCTAGACAAAAGTCTTATCCTCAGGTTCTCAGGCCCCAAGAAGAGGGGGAGACCCAAGTGTGGGGGGGGTACTGTTACGCCGAGCGCTCCGGGTCCCCGCTCCTCCCCGGAGCGCTCGCAGCATCCTCTCATTCGCAGCGCCCCGGTCAGACCTGCTGACCGGGTGCGCTGCAATATCACTCCCAGCCGGGATGCGATTCGCGATGCGGGAGGCGCCCGCTCGCGATGCGCATCCCGGCTCCCATACCTGACCCGTTCCCCGTCTGTCTTGTCCCGGCGCGCCCGGCCCCGCTCCTTAGGGCACGCGCGCGCCGGGTCTCTGCAATTTAAAGGGCCACTGCGCCACTGATTGGCGCAGCAGGCTTAATCAGTATGTTCACCTGTGCACTCCCTACTTATACCTCACTTCCCCTACACTCCCTCGCCGGATCTTGTTGCCATTGTGCCAGTGAAAGCGTTCCCTTGTGTGTTCCTAGCCTGTGTTCCAGACCTCCTGCCGTTGCCCCTGACTACGATCCTTGCTGCCTGCCCTGACCTTCTGCTACGTCCGACCTTGCTCTTGTCTACTCCCTTGTACCGCGCTTATCTTCAGCAGTCAGAGAGGTTGAGCCGTTGCTGGTGGATACGACCTGGTTGCTACCGCCGCTGCAAGACCATCCCGCTTTGCGGCGGGCTCTGGTGAATACCAGTAGCAACTTAGAACCGGTCCACCAACACGGTCCACGCCAATCCCTCTCTGGCACAGAGGATCCACCTCCAGCCAGCCGAATCGTGACAGTCTCCTCACATATAGAAATCATCCCCAGCCCCTGCAGTGTAATATGTCTCCTCACATATAGAAATCATCCCCAGCCC
The DNA here is from genome assembly GCF_029499605.1 of Hyla sarda. Lineage (NCBI taxonomy): Eukaryota > Metazoa > Chordata > Amphibia > Anura > Hylidae > Hyla > Hyla sarda. The sequence goes on along the minus strand of NC_079193.1, from coordinate 213,802,128 downwards.
CTGCAGTGCAGTATGTCTCCTCACATATAGAAATCATCCCCAGCCCCTGCAGTGTAATATGTCTCCTCACATATAGAAATCATCCCCAGCCCCTGCAGTGTAATATGTCTCCTCACATATAGAAATCATCCCCAGCCCCTGCAGTGCAGTATGTCTCCTCACATATAGAAATCATCCCCAGCCCGTGCAGTGCAATAAGTCTCCTCACATATAGAAATCATCCCCAGCCCGTGCAGTGCAGTATGTCTCCTCACATATAGAAATCATCCCCAGCCCATGCAGTGCAGTATGTCTCCTCACATATAGAAATCATCCCCAGCCCCTGCAGTGCAGTATGTCTCCTCATATATAGAAATCATCCCCAGCCCGTGCAGTGTAATATGTCTCCTCACATATAGAAATCATCCCCAGCCCCTGCAGTGTAATATGTCTCCTCACATATAGAAATCCTCCCCAGCCCCTGCAGTGTAATATGTCTCCTCACATATAGAAATCATCCCCAGCCCGTGCAGTGCAGTATGTCTCCTCACATATAGAAATCATTGTCACGATGCCGGCTGGCAGGTAGTGGACCCTCTGTGCCAGAGAGGGATTGGCGTGGACCGTGCTAGTGGACCGGTTCTAAGCCACTACTGGTTTTCACCAGAGCCCGCCGCAAAGCGGGATGGTCTTGCTGCGGCGGTAGTGACCAGGTCGTATCCACTAGCAACGGCTCACCTCTCTGGCTGCTGAAGATAGGCGCGGTACAAGGGAGTAGGCAGAAGCAAGGTCGGACGTAGCAGAAGGTCGGGGCAGGCAGCAAGGATCGTAGTCAGGGGCAACGGCAGAAGGTCTGGAAACACTGGCAAGGGACACACAAGGAACGCTTTCACTGGCACTAAGGCAACAAGATCCGGCAAGGGAGTGCAAGGGAAGTGAGGTAATATAGGGAGTGCACAGGTGATAACTCTAATTGGAACCACTGCGCCAATCAGCGGCGCAGTGGCCCTTTAAATCGCAGAGACCCGGCGCGCGCGCGCCCTAGGGAGCGGGGCCGCGCGCGCCGGGACAGAACAGACGGGGAGCGAGTCAGGTAGGAGAGCCGGGGTGCGCATCGCGAGCGGGCGCTACCCGCATCGCGAATCGCATCCCGGCTAGCAGCAGGATCGCAGCGCCCCGGGTCAGAGGACGTGACCGGGGCGCTGCAGCGGAGAAGGTGAAGCGAGCGCTCCGGGGAGGAGCGGGAACCCGGAGCGCTCGGCGTAACAGTACCCCCCCCCTTGGGTCTCCCCCTCTTCTTGGAGCCTGAGAACCTGAGGAGCAGACTTTTGTCAAGGATGTTGTCCTCAGGTTCCCAGGATCTCTCTTCAGGACCACAACCCTCCCAGTCTACTAAAAAAAAATTTTTTCCTCTGACCTTTTTGGCAGCCAAAATCTCCTTGACCGAGAAGACGTCCGAGGAGCCGGAAACAGGAGTGGGAGGAACAGATTTGGGAGAAAAACGGTTGAGGATGAGTGGTTTGAGAAGAGAGACGTGAAAGGCATTAGGGATACGAAGAGAAGGAGGAAGAAGAAGTTTATAAGAGACAGGATTAATTTGACACAGAATTTTGAAAGGACCAAGATAGCGTGGTCCCAACTTGTAGCTAGGGACACGGAAGCGGACATATTTAGCGGAGAGCCATACCTTGTCTCCAGGGGAAAAAACGGGGGGAGCTCTTCTTTTCTTATCCGCGAACCTCTTCATGCGTGAAGAAGCCTGTAAGAGAGAATTTTGGGTCTCTCTCCATATAATGGAAAGGTCACGAGAAATTTCATCCACAGCGGGCAGACCAGAGGGCAAGGGGGTAGGGAGGGGGGGAAGAGGGTGACGGCCGTACACCACGAAAAATGGGGATTTGGAGGAAGATTCAGAGACCCTGAAGTTATACGAGAATTCGGCCCATGGAAGGAGATCTGCCCAGTCATCCTGGCGGGAGGAAACAAAATGTCGCAAATAATCACCCAGGATCTGGTTAATTCTTTCTACTTGTCCATTGGACTGGGGATGATATGCAGAGGAAAAATTTAATTTAATCTTGAGTTGTTTACAGAGAGCTCTCCAGAATTTAGACACGAATTGGACCCCTCTATCCGAGACAATCTGCGTAGGCAACCCGTGAAGACGAAAAATGTGTACAAAAAATTGTTTAGCCAACTGAGGCGCAGAAGGAAGACCAGGAAGAGGAATGAAATGTGCCATTTTGGAGAATCGATCAACGACCACCCAAATAACGGTGTTGCCACGGGAAGGGGGTAAATCAGTAATAAAATCCATACCAATCAGAGACCAAGGCTGTTCGGGGACAGGCAGAGGATGAAGAAAACCAGCGGGCTTCTGGCGAGGAGTCTTATCCCGGGCACAGATAGTGCAGGCTCGCACAAAGTCCCCAACATCCGTCTCCAGAGTTGGCCACCAATAGAAGCGGGAGATGAGTTGCACAGATTTCTTGATGCCCGCATGACCTGCGAGATGGGAGGAGTGACCCCATTTGAGGATTCCGAGGCGTTGGCGTGGAGAAACAAAGGTCTTTCCTGGAGGAGTCTGTCTGATGGAGGCAGGAGAAGTGGAGATCAGGCAGTCAGGTGGAATGATGTGTTGCGGAGGGAGATCAACTTCTGAGGCATCCGAGGAACGAGAGAGAGCATCGGCTCTAATGTTCTTATCGGCAGGACGAAAGTGAATCTCAAAATTAAATCGGGCAAAGAACAGAGACCACCGGGCCTGGCGAGGATTCAGCCGTTGGGCCGACTGGAGGTAGGAGAGGTTCTTGTGGTCGGTGTAGATAATAACAGGAAATCTTGATCCCTCCAGCAGATGCCTCCATTCCTCAAGTGCTAATTTAATGGCTAGAAGTTCTCGATCCCCGATGGAGTAGTTCCTCTCCGCTGGAGAGAAGGTCCTAGAGAAAAAACCACAAGTGACAGCATGCCCGGAAGGATTTTTTTGTAGAAGAACAGCTCCAGCTCCTACTGAGGAGGCATCAACCTCCAATAGGAAGGGTTTGGAAGGGTCAGGTCTGGAGAGCACGGGAGCCGAAGAAAAGGCAGACTTGAGTTGTTTAAAGGAGTCTTCTGCTTGAGGAGGCCAGGACTTGGGATCAGCATTTTTCTTGGTTAAAGCCACGATAGGAGCCACAATGGTAGAAAAATGTGGAATAAATTGCCTGTAATAATTGGCGAACCCCAAAAAGCGTTGGATAGCACGGAGTCCGGAGGGGCGTGGCCAATTTAAGACGGCAGAGAGTTTGTCTGGATCCATCTGTAGTCCCTGGCCAGAGACCAAATATCCTAGAAAAGGAAGAGATTGGCATTCAAACAGACATTTCTCAATTTTGGCATAGAGTTGGTTGTCCCGAAGTCTCTGAAGAACCATACGGACATGCCGGCGGTGTTCCTCTAGATTGGCAGAAAAAATTAGGATATCGTCCAGATATACCACAACACAGGAGTATAATAGATCACGAAAAATTTCATTGACAAAGTCTTGGAAGACGGCAGGGGCATTGCACAGTCCAAAGGGCATGACCAGATACTCAAAGTGTCCATCTCTGGTGTTAAATGCCGTTTTCCACTCGTCCCCCTCTCTGATGCGGATGAGGTTATAGGCGCCTCTTAAGTCCAATTTAGTGAAGATGTGGGCACCTTGGAGGCGATCAAAGAGTTCAGAGATGAGGGGTAAGGGGTAGCGGTTCTTAACCGTGATTTTATTAAGACCGCGGTAGTCAATGCAAGGACGTAGGGAGCCATCTTTTTTGGAGACAAAGAAAAATCCGGCTCCGGCAGGAGAGGAGGATTTACGGATAAAGCCCCTTTTTAGATTCTCCTGGACGTATTCGGACATGGCAAGAGTCTCTGGGGCAGAGAGAGGATAAATTCTGCCCCGGGGTGGAGTAGTACCCGGGAGGAGGTCGATAGGGCAATCATAAGGCCTGTGAGGAGGTAGAGTCTCCGCTTGTTTTTTGCAGAAAACATCCGCGAAGTCCATATAGGCCTTGGGGAGACCGGTTACTGGAGGAACCACAGAGTTACGGCAAGGGTTACTGGGAACCGGTTTTAGACAATTCTTGGAACAAGAGGACCCCCAACTCTTGATCTCCCCAGTGGACCAATCCAGGGTTGGGGAATGAAGTTGAAGCCAGGGAAGTCCAAGGAGAATCTCCGAGGTGCAATTGGGGAGGACCAAAAGTTCAATCCTCTCATGATGAGATCCGATGCTCATAAGAAGGGGCTCCGTGCGGAAACGTATGGTACAGTCCAATCTTTCATTATTTACACAATTGATGTAGAGGGGTCTGGCGAGACTGGTCACTGGGATGTTGAACCTGTTGACGAGAGAGGCCAAAATAAAATTTCCTGCAGAACCAGAGTCCAAGAAGGCCACTGTAGAGAAGGAGAAGGCAGAAGCAGACATCCGCACCGGCACAGTAAGACGTGGAGAAGCAGAGTAGACATCAAGGACTGTCTCACCTTTGTGCGGAGTCAGCGTACGTCTTTCCAGGCGGGGAGGACGGATAGGACAATCCCTCAGGAAGTGTTCGGTACTAGCACAGTACAGGCAGAGGTTCTCCATACGGCGTCGTGTCCTCTCTTGAGGTGTCAGGCGAGACCGGTCGACCTGCATAGCCTCCACGGCGGGAGGCACAGGAACAGATTGCAGGGGACCAGAGGAGAGAGGAGCCGAGGAGACGAAACGCCTCGTGCGAACAGAGTCCATATCTTGGCGGAGTTCCTGACGCCTTTCAGAAAAACGCATGTCAATGCGAGTGGCTAGGTGAATAAGTTCATGTAGATTAGCAGGAATTTCTCGTGCGGCCAGAACATCTTTAATGTTGCTGGATAGGCCTTTTTTGAAGGTCGCGCAGAGGGCCTCATTATTCCAGGACAATTCTGAAGCAAGTGTACGGAATTGTACGGCATACTCGCCAACGGAAGAATTACCCTGGACCAGGTTCAACAGGGCAGTCTCAGCAGAAGAGGCTCGGGCAGGTTCCTCAAAGACACTTCGGATTTCCGAGAAGAAGGAGTGTACTGAGGCAGTGACGGGGTCATTGCGGTCCCAGAGCGGTGTGGCCCATGACAGGGCTTTTCCGGACAGAAGACTGACTACGAAAGCCACCTTAGACCTTTCAGTGGGAAACAGGTCCGACATCATCTCCAGATGCAGGGAACATTGGGAAAGGAAGCCACGGCAAAACTTAGAGTCCCCATCAAACTTATCCGGCAAGGATAAGCGTATCCCAGGAGCGGCCACTCGCTGCGGAGGAGGTGCAGGAGCTGGCGGAGGAGATGACTGCTGAAGCTGTGGTAGCAACTGTTGTAGCATAACGGTCAGTTGAGACAGCTGTTGGCCTTGTTGCGCAATCTGTTGTGACTGCTGGGCGACCACCGTGGTGAGGTCAGCGACAACTGGCAGAGGAACTTCAGCGGGATCCATGGCCGGATCTACTGTCACGATGCCGGCTGGCAGGTAGTGGACCCTCTGTGCCAGAGAGGGATTGGCGTGGACCGTGCTAGTGGACCGGTTCTAAGCCACTACTGGTTTTCACCAGAGCCCGCCGCAAAGCGGGATGGTCTTGCTGCGGCGGTAGTGACCAGGTCGTATCCACTAGCAACGGCTCACCTCTCTGGCTGCTGAAGATAGGCGCGGTACAAGGGAGTAGGCAGAAGCAAGGTCGGACGTAGCAGAAGGTCGGGGCAGGCAGCAAGGATCGTAGTCAGGGGCAACGGCAGAAGGTCTGGAAACACTGGCAAGGGACACACAAGGAACGCTTTCACTGGCACTAAGGCAACAAGATCCGGCAAGGGAGTGCAAGGGAAGTGAGGTAATATAGGGAGTGCACAGGTGATAACTCTAATTGGAACCACTGCGCCAATCAGCGGCGCAGTGGCCCTTTAAATCGCAGAGACCCGGCGCGCGCGCGCCCTAGGGAGCGGGGCCGCGCGCGCCGGGACAGAACAGACGGGGAGCGAGTCAGGTAGGAGAGCCGGGGTGCGCATCGCGAGCGGGCGCTACCCGCATCGCGAATCGCATCCCGGCTAGCAGCAGGATCGCAGCGCCCCGGGTCAGAGGACGTGACCGGGGCGCTGCAGCGGAGAAGGTGAAGCGAGCGCTCCGGGGAGGAGCGGGAACCCGGAGCGCTCGGCGTAACAATCATCCCCAGCCCCTGCAGTGTAATATGTCTCCTCACATATAGAAATCATCCCCAGCCCCTGCAGTGTAATATGTCTCCTCACATATAGAAATCATCCCCAGCCCCTGCAGTGTAATATGTCTCCTCACATATAGAAATCATCCCCAGCCCCTGCAGTGCAGTATGTCTCCTCACATATAGAAATCATCCCCAGCCCGTGCAGTGTAATATGTCTCCTCACATATAGAAATCATCCCCAGCCCCTGCAGTGTAATATGTCTCCTCACATATAGAAATCATCCCCAGCCCCTGCAGTGTAATATGTCTCCTCACATATAGAAATCATCCCCAGCCCGTGCAGTGCAGTAGGTCTCCTCACATATAGAAATCATCCCCAGCCCCTGCAGTGTAATATGTCTCCTCACATATAGAAATCATCCCCAGCCCCTGCAGTGTAATATGTCTCCTCACATATAGAAATCATCCCCAGCCCCTGCAGTGTAATATGTCTCCTCACATATAGAAATCATCCCCAGCCCCTGCAGTGTAATATGTCTCCTCACATATAGAAATCATCCCCAGCCCCTGCAGTGTAATATGTCTCCTCACATATAGAAATCATCCCCAGCCCCTGCAGTGTAATATGTCTCCTCACATATAGAAATCATCCCCAGCCCCTGCAGTGTAATATGTCTCCTCACATATAGAAATCATCCCCAGCCCCTGCAGTGCAATATGTCTCCTCACATATAGAAATCATCCCCAGCCCGTGCAGTGCAGTATGTCTCCTCACACATCTCCTGCTCAGTGCTTTCCCTGTGCAAACTTGAAACCTCCCCATGATAAGTTAGGTCCTGTGTAAACAGAGCAGGGGGGGGAGCTGTAAGCAATAGGAAGGGCAGAGATTTAGCACAGTAGGGCGGGATATGGGCAGGAAGTCATTTTTTCAGAGTGAAGAGGATGATGGGAGCTCAGGCTCCATAACCAGGAAGTTATGCTATTTTCACAGTGGCATAGCATACAAACGGGATGGGGCAGACATATAATGAAAAGTGCGGTGGCATCATGGAGTCAAGGTCTAACCTGTGGCAGGTACTTATTTTCAGATTTTTCACTATTCGATATCTCCTTTAAGAAAATGTCAAGATTTAGGATTATTTATAAATTATAGATAGTAAAATGCAAATATAGAAAGACAACCCCAAAATTCCTAAAAAATGTTTAACATTAAACAAAAACTTAGACATCCTTTGGATAGGGGATAAGATGTCTAATTGCGGGGGTCTGGCTGCTGGGACACCCCACAATCTCTGGGTCTGCACCGTGACGTTCTGAAACTTGGAGCTTTTGTGTTTGTGGTATCACGCCACGCCCCCTCCACTCATGTCTATGAGAGGGGGCGTGACGGCTAGTACATAGCTTTCACACCTTCTCCCATAGACATGAATGGAGGGGGCGTGGTGACTGTGGTCGCCCATGCACCAGATGACTGGGATGCAGTACTGGAGATCGCATTTGGTAGTCCCAACGGCAAGACCCCCCGATCAGAAATCTTATCCCCTATCCTTTGGATATGGAAAAAAGATGTCTGGGGGCAGAGTACCAATTTAATCAAAACAATAGGCTATGTTCTCTTTCTCTTTTTCTCTTGACACAGTCCCTTTAAAAACAAACAAGCAAACATCATTGTCCATGTAGCACTGATAACATCCTTTTATGAAAAATTCTATAGCTCAGTGTACTGCACACTGTGTTTCTGTGTGAATAAAGATTTTTTTCTCAAGATCGTGCTCATGTATTTTTGTCCCACACAGACCCCAACACACTGACCAAGACCCTTCTCTTGAAGTAAAAACAATTTCTTATTACAGTTCCACTTTGTGTATTACTAAGGACATGGATTGCTAGAACCATCTCCTATGGTCCGATGAGACCAAGATAAGCTTAAAGGGATACTCTGCTGATAGACATATTATCCCCTATCCAAAGGATAGGGTTAACATGTCTGATCGTGGGTGTCTGGCTGCTGGGAACCCTCCACGATCTCCGCCGCGGCACTCCAGTCATCCGATGCATGGAGTGAACTCCACTCCGTGCCAGATGACTGGCAATCACAGCCACCACGTCCACTCCCTTCATGTCTATGGGAGGAGGTGTGACGGCTGTGTCCTAGCCCCAGGCTTCCATAACCGAGATCGTGGGGGGGGGGGGGGGGTTGTCCCAGCAGCCCGGGAACCCCCCCTGCAATCAGACATATTATTTCCTATCCTTTTGATAACATGTCTAGGGGCGGAGTACCCCTTTAAGCAGGATCCTTTGGTAGGGAGTGGAAAGAAAGTGGTATATAGGAAAAATCCAGCAGGAGTTTTTTCTTTTTCTAGTTAGGGCTATTGGGGGAGTTTTATCAAAACCAGTCCAGAGGAAAAGTTGTGCAGTTGCCCATAGCAACCAATCAGATCGCTTCTTTCATTTTTAACAAGGCCTTTGCAAAATGAAAGAAGAAATCTGATTGGTTGCTATGGGCAACTTCGCACATGTTTTGATAAATCTCCCCTATTGTGAGGGATGTAAAACATAAACATCTACTTCGTCTACTTACCTCCAGCACTCCTGCAATGCCTCGTCCCCCCCTCAGCATTTAATAAAAATCATATCTGGCTCTGGCAGGTGGTGGCCAATGGCAGGTCCAAATGCAGCATCTTGAGCATACAGTGATCCAGCTATGGATTGCATGGAGGAGGCAGCATATAGTGAAGTAGCAGGGAGGACCAGACCGTTGTATAAGTTGTGACCATTATAGCTGTGCCACTGTTATCGAGTGCTGGTAAAATGAAAGCTGAGCTGTGATTGGTTACTATTCGTGAATCGGTCAAGTTTTTGTCTTGGACAGATTACTAAATCTGGGCTATACACTTCAGTATACAGTAACTTAACCCTTAGCGCAACCAGGATATACATTTACGTACATCATGCAAACACTGGAGCGATGCGAGCATCATGCACGGCAGGTCTCAACTGATATCAGCAGCCAGGGAGCTGCAAGTAATAGTGGACATGAGCAATCATGCGGCAATGCAGTGCTTGTAATGGCAGACAGATCAGCCAAGATGGCGAATGGAGATCCCTTTACCTGCCTCTGCTACTCTCCCACGGTCTTCTTCTCTGGTCTGACATCGAGCAGAGCAGAGAAGTAGATCACAGATAATACTGATCTGTGCTATGCCTATGCATAGCATTGAACAGTATTAGCAATCTGATGATAACTTTAGATATAAAAAGCTTAAAATAGATGTAAATTTTTTTTTTAAATACACGTGAAAAATCCCTTCCCCTAATAAAAATTTAAAATAGCTCCTTTTCCCAATTTTATTCATAAAGCGTAAAAAACAAACATACTTGGTATCATCGTTGGCGCAAATGTCTGAATTATCAAAATATAATGTAAATGATCCTGTACAGTAGAGCTGCAACCATTAATTGATAAAGGGATTCGTTGTCGATGAATCCTGTTATCGAATAATCGCCCGATTCATTGTCTGCGGTCAGGAGGTTGCTGGCGGGAGGCGGGCAGTCAGGTGCAAGTCCCACGAGTCCCGAAAATCCCGCAGCAGCCTCAGTGACAGTCTCAGGCTGAGACTCTCAGCTCCACCCTCCGATCAGTGTTACCAGATGGGTAGCTGCTGCTCTTCCTAACTGTCTCCTCCCCAGCCACCATTTTAGCTGCATTTCCCCCACTCAGCTCATGAGGATCAGTGACCCTACATTTTCGTACACCGTCCGCCATACGGTAAATTGCGGTTCCAATACAGCACAAACTCACTGTGCTGCGGCCGGTGATCCTCCCAGGGCCTCCGTCTGAGTGTGTCTGCAGTCTGCTCTGCACTGCTATACACATGGGGGTATGTGCAGAGCAGACTGCAGAGCATTGCACCCTAGTGTTGTCTACAGACCTTAGGGTGCAATGCTCTCCAGTCTGCACATATTCTGCATGTGTATAGCAGTGTGTGTACATTCCTATACAGGTGGGGGTTTGTGCAGAGCATTGCACCCTTGTGTCTGTAGTACAGACAGTCGGATGCAATGCTCTGCATATACCCCTATGTATATAGCAGTGTGCGTGTGCTACATACACACTGCTATACAAATGGTAGTATGTGCAGAGGATTGCATCCTACTATCTGTACTGCAGACACAAGGGTGCAATGCTCTGCACATACCCCCATGGGTAAAGCGGTGTGCACTGTACTACAGACACAAGGGTGCAATATACTGCACATACCCCCATGGATATAGCAGTGTGTATGTAGTACATATACACTGCTATACACATGGGGGGGGGATGCAGAGCATTTGCACCTGTCACGACTCGGCTGGCTGGAGGTGGATCCTCTGTGCCAGAGAGGGATTGGCGTGGACCGTGCTGGTGGACCGGTTCTAAGTTGCTACTGGTATTCACCAGAGCCCGCCGCAAAGCGGGATGGTCTTGCAGCGGCGGTAGCAACCAGGTCGTATCCACCAGCAACGGCTCAACCTCTCTGACTGCTGAAGATAGGCGCGGTACAAGGGAGAAGACAAGAGCAAGGTCGGACGTAGCAGAAGGTCAGGGCAGGCAGCAAGGATCGTAGTCAGGGGCAACGGCAGGAGGTCTGGAACACAGGCTAGGAACACACAAGGGAACGCTTTCACTGGCACAATGGCAACAAGATCCGGTGAGGGAGTGCAGGGGAAGTGAGGTATAAGTAGGGAGTGCACAGGTGAGAATACTGATTAGGCCTGCTGCGCCAATCAGTGGCGCAGCGGCCCTTTAAATGGCAGAGACCCGGCGCGCGCGCGCCCTAAGGAGCGGGGCCGCGCGCGCCGGGACAACACAGACGGGGAACGGGTCAGGTACGGGAGCCGAGATGCGCATCGCGAGCGGGCGCGTCCCGCATCGCGAATCGCATCCCGGCTGGGAGTAATATCGCAGCGCACCCGGTCAGCAGGTCTGACCGGGGCGCTGCGAATGAGAGAACGCTGCGAGCGCTCCGGGGAGGAGCGGGGACCCAGAGCGCTCGGCGTAACAGCACCCTAGTATCTGTAATAATACAGAGTCGGTACTACAGACATGGGTCGGGTGCAATGCTCTGCAGTCTGCACATACTCCCATGTGTATAGGAGTCCTACATAAAAAGAGTAAAGTAAAAAAAGAAAAATGTAAATTAACTGCTCCCCCAGTAAAAATTAACTCCCCCTTTTCCTATTGATATACAAAAAAATTCATTTTTTTACATATTTGATACTGCCTGAACTATTAAAATGTTAGTGAATCTAGAAAATATTAGTAAATGTTAGTAAATCATTAACATTTTATTTTAATAGTTAAGACAGTTACCCATGCGGCAGTGTAAAATTTTACACTGGTTTCTGTACAGGATCATGAATAATGATCCTGTACTGCAACCAGCGTAAAAAAAAAAAAATGCTGCTGTTTGGTCACATCACATGCTAGAAACGTTTAGTGGAAGCCCATCAGGCTTAATTTGTGGGAGGAGCTGGGAGTCCCTACATATACCCTCCCCTTACCTGCAACAGGTGCGTATGTAGCGTTCAACAGTGTTTCTTCATAGTACACTGCCACTAGCTCTTACGTTCCCGGCGTTCTTTGGTGTTCCCGGTGCTCGGTTTTCGTACATTGCCGTTTCGTTGCTGTATCAGGTAAGGGCCGCTCATCGGCATGGCTTTCTTAACCGGCTGCCGTGCCGGGTGTTGTAGGGGAGAGGGTTCGGTGCTTTGTGTTTTGCTTGTTCGCCGCAGCAGCAGCCGCGCTTCTCGGGGCGGCTGCGGCATAACCCTGCTCCTGCTGCAAGTCTGTCCGGCGGGGAGAGTGGCAGGTGTGCGCCTTCGGGTCGGGGACGGCGGTGGGCCCTCGGGATGCGCTACTCCTTTACTGGGGTGGTGCGGATGTAGCGCTCCTCTCCTTTCCTGGCTTGGGGGGACGGCACGCGGTCCTCACGCCGCCGGCAGTGGTCAGCCTCAGCGTACGCTCCCCTCGGGCTCTCTGTACGGGCAGCCGCAGGGGTCATGTTACTCACGAGTACGGTGGGGGTTTTTCAGGTTGCCACGTGACCTGCAGCCTGCTGTTTGCTTATACCTTCTCCCCCTCTTGTCTTCTTCTTTTTACAGTGTTGTCTTTGGTTTAGTGTGTCAGGTGCGTTGCCTCCCCATTCATTTTTACTCTTGGTTTTTTTGTTTATGTAAGTTTAGGCCTTTTTTTTTTTCGTAACCCGTAGCGGGTTACGAAATTTATTTATTTTTTTTAAATAAAAATAAATAAATAAAAAAATGAAAAAAATAAAAAAATAAAAATTATTAAAAAAAAAAATTACTAATAAGGGGGAGACTGTGGAGGGTTGTGCGCGGGTATGGGTAGTGGGGGGGGATAAAAAAGGGGGGCCTCTACACGTTACATATACTCAGACATAGGTACACACCAGTACGTATTTTCAATACACATGAGGTCATTCCTGACTCGGTCAGGTAGGACTATTAGTTACCTCAGTAGCTGCCTCTGACTCTTCCTCAGAGTGGGTACACTCCTGGCATCATATATTGTTACTGACACGTCATCAGAGCAATCTCACGCTTTGCTGTCCCCGGACTCGGTTGTCACGGCAGCAGCACAGCATACCCTGTCATTGTTACTGACTCGTCCTCAGAGCGATGGCACTATCATTACTGTCTCCTGACTCGTCTTCAGAGCAGTAGTTATTCCCTACATACATCTTATTAATTGTTACTGACACGTCATCAGAGCAATCTTACGCTTTGCTGTCCCCGGACTCGGTTGTCACGGCAGCAACACAGCCTATCCTGTCATTGTTACTGACTCGTCCTCAGAGCGATGGCACTATCATTACTGTCTCCTGACTCGTCTTCAAAGCAGTAGTTATTCCCTACATACATCCTATTAATTGTTACTGACACGTCTTCAGAGCAATTAAGTAGTCGAACTGTCTGCTGACTCGTCTTCAGAGCAGTTTAAGTTGATACCCATTCGGGGAATTGTTGCTGACTCGTCTTCAGAGCAATTTTCGTTCATGCTGACTCCTGACTCATCTTCAGAGCAGCAATCCGTACGTACACAATTATTTGTTACTGACACGTCTTCAGTTCAATTTCGTAGTTGAAACTGTCTCCTGACTCCACTCAGTACAGTTAATCTAGCATTTCATACTGGGGTATTTGTTACTGTCTCTTTCAGTACAATCACGTTATGACTGCCTCCTGACTCGTCTTCAGCGCAGTCATACGGTTATACACGTCCAGGGGTAGGGGAAGACACTACAATACGCATGAGTGAGTATGTACCACAAGGGTAACAAAAAAAAATAAAAAATAAATATAATAATAATAATATATATATATAGTTAATAACAAGGTTAGTGGCTTGTCATCAGGTGTGTATTCTCGCTCCAATGAGCCACGTACATTTGGTGTTACGGTGTTCTTACGATTGTTTTCTTATTGCGGTACCCGTTTGGCCCGGTTAGGTGGGAGCGGATATGTCACACGGCTCGGACATCGAAGAGACAATGTCTCTACCGGCTACCCCGCTGGGAAGTTCTCAGAGGGACTGCGGGTTGCAGTACCGCTTGTGGACCATCCCCAGGCTGATGCATGAGCTCCGCAGGAGAGGCATTGCATACCCTGCGTGCGCCCGGAAAGTGGAACTCTATAGGTTACTGGCTGCCGAGTCAGGTGCTGGCTCTGGCCAGGACCCGGAGCCGGTGGCTCCAGAGCCCGCTTCTGGGAGTCAGATGCAGGACATGATGTCGTCTGTCATGAATACCATGGCGGTCTTTCAGGCTAGGCTCGACGCCATGGACAGAAGCAACGCCCAGGCCGCACAAGCTGCCAGCACTCCTGTCATGGAGTCGGCTGGTCAGCCTCTCCCGGGGCCTAGTGCTGCTTTGATGCCAGTTGCATCCTCATTTCTGACACCCGCTGCAGGTACGCAGAAGGAACCTCCCAGGGTAGCTCCTTCCCATTTCATCACGGCCAGCATCCGCAAGGATATTCTGGAGGGCAGGGATGTCAATCTGGCATCTCTCCTCATATCCACCCATGACATCACGGAGGCTAAAACGGTGTCTTATGGGGAGCTGTCGGTAACCTTCAGGAGTAAGGATGCCAGGCTGAACCGGAAGTTGGCCATACCTGAGTTTGTGATTGCCTTTAGCCTTTTCCGTGATGTTATCTGTTCCGCCAGCCCGGACAGGAGGGAGGAGTTAGATATGTACCTCCTTGACGTGACGGATCTAGGTTACAGATATGCCGGATCATCTTTTTATGACTACCACAAGTCATTCGCAGCTAAGGCTGCGGCCGCTTTTGCCCAGTATTGATACGTCACTGATTGGTCCAGGGTCGATACTGACCTCTTCTGTAGGCATTTCGCGGGCTTGAGGGCTCCTGCCTGTACCCTGTGTCAGTCCATCTCTCATACGGCTGCGTGGTGTTCCCTGGCGCAAGAGGACAGCCAGGTGGGCAGAGGCTCTGGCGCATTGGCTGGCGGGGGTCAGAAAGGCGCGGCCAATGTCGACAAGTTGGTGAGACCGGTCAGGTATCTGGGGCGCAACCAGATTTGTAGTAATTTTAATATATCAACATGCAACTACAATCAATGTAGGCTTCTTCACGTTTGCTTTAATTGTTTTCGGGCTCATCCTCGGTCTGTATGCCCTGTCAAAGCTTCTCAGGCATGACTAGGCGGGGTTGAGGTGATGGCACTGGACAGGGTCTTGCGAGATCACCTTGACCGAGGATGGGTTAATTGGCTGCTCACCGGGTTCCGGCAAGGTTTCCATACCGGCTTGGTGGCATTGCCTCAATCCACACATGAGTGTGAAAACCTCAGGTCCGCCATGGCGGATCCTCTGGCAGTGACGGAACTGTTACAGGCGGAGGTGACTAAGGGTTTTGTCATTGGCCCCTTTTGTGTTCCACCATTTATCTCCTGGAGGGTCAGCCCGATTGGAGTAGTGGTGGGTAAGTTTAATAATAAAAAACGTATGATTTATGACTTGTCCGCACCTCATTCATCCTTAATCCCCAGTTTGAATTCCCTAATTCCTTCAGAGGAATTCGGCATGAAATATGCATCCATCGATCAAGCCATTCAAATGATCTTGCAGCTAGGCCCAGGGGCGTTTTTGTCTAAAATTGACATCACCGATGCTTTTAAATTGTTGCCCGTCAGGCAGGACCTCTGGCAGTGGTACGGCATTAAATGGCAGCAGCTATACTACTTTGCGGTTAAGCTAACGTTTGGCTCAAAGAGCAGCCATGCAGAACGTTGTTGGGTGCAGGAATGTACTCCATTATTTGGATGACTTCCTCATCATTGAGCCTTCAGGGGTAATTCCTTTCCAATTACAGGAGTGTCTAGCACTCTTCGAGCACTTAGGGGTGCCCGTGTCCCCAAAAAAGGTGGAAGGTCCGGTGAGCGCGCTGACCTTTTTGGGGGTCGTATTGGATGCAGTAAAGATGGAGGCTAGGCTACCTTCAGACAAACTGGACAGGATCTGTTCCGTGATTGGTAGGTTCATGAGGTCCCAGGTAGCCACCAGAGTAGAGCTCCAGAGCTTGCTTGGTATGTTGGCTTTCGCTATGAGGATCATACCACAGGGTCGCTCCTTTGTGTCAGGTCTCTTGGAACTATTGCCGCTAGCCCCTAGTCAGGAGGTTACGGTCCATCTGGGTCATGAGGCGGTAGCTGATCTGCTCATGTGGCAGGAGTTCTTACAGAACTGGAATGGGGTGTCCTTTTTTGTGCCCAGTGTCTCATTAGACTCTCCCAGGGTTTTTTCCGATGCCTCTTCATCTATAGGTTTCGCAGCAATTTTTGACAGCCATTGGGTGGCCGACACGTGGCCAGAGCAGGTTAGAGGTATTCAAGGTTTTTCAATGTGTTCTGCACTTTTTGAAATCTTCCCTGTAGTAGTAGCAGCCCAGCTGTGGGGTAGGCTCTGGTCCAGGAAAGTGGTCACCTTTGTCTGCGATAACGCAGCCACGGTGGAAATACTCAACAAAGGCAGATCAAAGTCCTCTCAAATCATGCGCTTTCTCAGGAGGCTTGTGTATTTATCATTATTGCATAATTTCCAATTCACCGCACAGTTCATAGAAGGGGTTAACAATGTTGCTGCAGACTCCCTGTCTAGAGCTAAATTTCATCTCTTCTTTCAGACAATGCCCGGGGCAGACGCAGTGGGCTCTCCGGTCCCCCCTTTTCAGTCCCTGATAATGGGTTGAGCTCCTACAGCCACATTGCCAACGGCCTCATCATTGGTTCACTGTCAGCAAACACCAGGAGGGCCTATCGGGTGGCATGGGAGGCTTATCAGAATTTTCTAGCCACTAACCCTCAAGACACGGAGGACTATATCTCTTCCCTACTTTGTTTTGTGGCTTTTTGCCATTCTACTTTGCATCTGTCACATAGCACCATCAAAAACTACTTGGCAGGTATCCAGCACCACATGGCCCTCAGACATCCTAATAGGCCGTCCTTGTTTGCCACCCATCCAATCAGAGCTATTTTAAGGGGTATTCTCAAGTTATCAGTACGCAAGGCCCCTAGTCGAGTCCCCATTTCCGGTGTACTGTTCCGAGGTGTGTCTGATGCTCTGGACACCCTTCCCTTTGGGTTTTTGGACAGTTTAGTCATCAAGGCGGCCATTTACTTAGGGTTCTATGGTTTCCTACGATCAGGTGAGTTTACTGTTTCCTCCACTAAGTGTTTGGGGCTGTCGAAGGGCCAGTTAGTTTTCCAGGACCCATATTTTACCCTCACCCTGAAACATACTAAAACTTCCCTCACACCAGTACAGGTCAGGTTCTTCCCCTCTGGGCATAAATGGTGCCCGGTTCTGGTGTTGCGGCAGTTGCTGGTGGCACTATCAGCTCAGGTCCTTACATTTCCATTACTCCCGCACAATAACCTACCAATCACCACCTCTTGGTTCATTAAACATGTTCGTACACTAGTAGCCGCCTTGGGCCACGATCCCAACTCCATATCTGGGCACTTATTTCGTATGGGGGCAGCGTCTGCCGCTTCACGTCACAAAGTGCCCGCTCATTTGATTAAAAGCTTGGGCAGGTGGGATTCTGGTTGTTTTGAACGTTATATCCCTAACCCCCATGCTGAGTTAACCGAGGTATTTACCTTTTTGGCTTTGTAATGTGGTTTCTGAAAATAAACCTTTTCAAACCCTATCTGTGTGTTTTTGCCCTCTATAGGCGTGCCCTCACGTACGGTTTTGGCACACCTCAGACCGTTAGGTGAGGTTGCTAGAACAATGTTCGGTAAGTACGTTGTCCGGTAAGCATTGACCACAAGTGGAAGCCCATCAGGCTTAATTTGTGGGAGGAGCTGGGAGTCCCTACATATACCCTCCCCTTACCTGCAACAGGTGCGT
Source organism: Hyla sarda (assembly GCF_029499605.1). Taxonomy (NCBI): domain Eukaryota; kingdom Metazoa; phylum Chordata; class Amphibia; order Anura; family Hylidae; genus Hyla; species Hyla sarda. The sequence continues at coordinate 213,784,514 of NC_079193.1, read as the reverse complement.
ATGTAGCGTTCAATCCCTCCCAGCCCTCCCCTTTTTCTTGTCACCATTACATAGGGCATGCCCTCTATAGGCGTGCCCTCACGTACGATTTTGGCACACCTCAGACCGTTAGGTAAGGTTGCTAGAACAAGGTTCGGTAAGTACGTTGTCCGGTAAGCATTGACCACAAATATGGCAATTGCACATAATTCTTCAAAGAGAATCAGCTGAACCCTTTTTGACAACTAATCGATTATTAAAATAATCATTAGCTGCAGCCCTGCTGTACAGTGAATAGTGTAAACATTTAAAGAAAAGTCCAAAATTGCTGCATTTTGGTCACATCACATTCCAAAAATGTGAAAAAGTAACATGTATGCAAAAAGTGGTAGAAAAAAAAAACCTACAGATCACGCCAAAAAAAAAAACACTTATACAGAAAAATGTGAAAGTTATAGGTGGTCAAAATAGGGCAATTTTAAACAGAATTATTTTGTGAAAAAAGTTTATTTTTATTTTTTTAAAGCAATATAAAACAAAAAAAAGGATGTAAACATGGATATTATTTTAACCTCTTCAGGATGCAGGGCGTATGCATACGCGCTGCATCCTGAGTCCTTAAGGACATAGGGCGTATGGGTAAGCCCGTATGAAACCCAGTCCCTGCCACTAGCCAGCAGGCATCCCGGCACATCGCTGAGGGGGGTCCTGAGACCCCCCCCCCATGTCGGCAATTCAGACCGGCAATTTTGGCGATTCCGGTTCCCACCGCTTGCTGGGCGGGGACCGGACCAGGATGCCTGCTAAAATTATTCAGTAGGCCTCCAGGCTCATCGCCGGAGAGGGTCCTGATACCCCCTCATATCGACGATCGCAGCAGTTCACCGGTAAATACTCACCGGCGGTTTAAGGCGCCATGACCCTGATAAGAATGATGATCGGTGGTGTAACACACACCAGCAATGATGATTCGTACAGTACTGGAAGGTGGCAGTGTTGCCACCCCCCAGTACAGCTGTGATTGGGTGGCCGTAGTGACCGCACCAATCACAGCAGTAAGGGGAGGGGGAGGTGGGTGTAGGAGCATGTTGCTCCATTCTGCCCACCATTTCTGAGAGATCTGGTGTGCAGGAAGAACTCCCTTGCTGCCATCTCCCTCATCAGTTTAAAAAAATATTTAAAAAAGTGCCCCCTTGCTGTGGCCCCTTGGCACAGTAAGCAGTCAGGGAAAGCATTAGATTAGGTAGGGACAGATAGCAGTTAAAAAAAAAGATAGATATTTTTTTCAGCGTACCATCCATAGGTGTCCTCGGGTCTGTAGCACCTTTAGCTGTGTGACCCCGGCCCTACTGGGTCGCTGCTGTCTGCCGCCAGCGTTTTCTTTTTGGTGCAGACCTTTTTTCTTTTTGCTAAACGTGTGGCCAGGGCCCACTTAGCTATAAAAGAGCAGTCTGCCACTGTTAGCTAAAGCCCAGCCGCTGCTGATCAGTCCCGTTGTACTGATCAGCGTTTTTTCTTTTTTGTGGTGCAGGCACTTTTTCGGGTTATAGCGGCTTTTTTATTTTTCTATACTTATAGGCGGTCCATGCCAACAGTAACAGGCCTGTGCTGTGTTGACGGACTGTACTTCTGTGTGCGGCCTGCCCCACTGCTGTCAGTGATTTATCACTGAACAACTGTTTTTTTTTGTGTTCAGGCGGGTGTATTTTTTCGGGGTTAAGCATTTTATTATTTTATTTTACTGGTATTTTGTGGGGGGTCTGTGTACGTGCCACCAGCCACTGTTCTGGGCTGAGTGGCCGGACCCCCACTGACTTCTGTGCCCCCTGTCGCCACCAAGCACTAATCAGTGCGCACAACACTGATTAGGTACATGGTTTTTTTTGGCGCAGGTTTTTTTGGGCTCTAGAAGTCAATTTAAAAAAAAAAGTTTTTTCCCTCTTTTTAGTTTATATTTTTTTCTGTTAGGGTGGGGTTAGTTAGTTAGGTTAGGGTGGGTTAGGGAGGTAGTATCGCTCCATATCACACACAGCACAAATAAAGTTTCCCCCCCCCCCCACATATATACACTTCACCCCCCATTAGAGTAGGGAAATGGCCCGCAGGGAGTTTTCAGCAGAGGAGACATATGCCATACTTGCCTCCGACACTGAAAGCGCCTCAGAGGACGAGGAAGACCCCAGCTTCCTTATTTCCTCATCCTCCTCATCATCTAGTTCTGATGATGAGCCACCAAGGTGGCGCCATGCAGGACCACAAATCTCCTCTGCTCCTGACCTTGTGCCCCATGCTAGTATGAGTCCCCCTGGCGCTCATACTAGTCAAGCACCCAAGCCAAGTTCACTGGTGCCCTGTACCGGAGAACTAGTCTGGACTGAGTCAGCGGACCACAAGCCCATGATTCCTGAGTTTGTTGGCGACTCAGGAATCAAGATTGACATCTTCGGGTTCACTGAAATGGACTATTTCAGTTTTCTTTTCAGTGACGACTTTGTCAATCTGATGGTTGACCAGATGAACCTGTACGCCCAATAGTTAGTTGCTGCAAACCCGGGCTCACTTTTGGCTAGGCCCAATGGCTGGTTACCAGTCGATGCAGCCGAAATTAGGACATTTTTGGGCCTCGTGCTGCATATGGGATGGTCATCAATCACTTCCTCAAACTCCTGGAAGGGAGGTCGCTATTGATGAGTCTCTCATCAGCTTTAAGGGGAGACTCAGCTTTCGGCAATACATCCCAACCAAACGAGCGTGGTATGGCGTGAAGATGTATAAACTTTGCAAGAGTATCTCAGGGTACACTTGCAAGTTTATGGTGTATTAGGGACGAGATTCCTGTATTGAACCCCCAGAATGTCCCCCCACTCTGGGTGTTAGCGGGAAAATCGTTTGGAGCCTTTTGCACCCATTGTTAGATAAAGGTTACCACCTTTAACCTGTTAAGGACCAAGGGTACACAGGTACGCCTTTGCTCCCTGGTACTTAATTCCCGTGGGAATTTCGGTCCCGTACCAGGGTGACTGCTGATATCTATCAGCAGGCACCCCGGGCAAATGCCCAGGGGGTCATGAATTCACACCAGCGCCGATTCCTGGTCATACGGATCTATGGTGACCCATAAAATAAGGGGTGACCTGGAAGCCAGTGAGTTGTCTAGCAACATCTGGAGGGCTACAGTTTTAGACCACTATACAGTGGTCTCTAAACTGTAGCCCTCTAGATGTTGCAAAACTAGAACTCCCAGCATGCCCAGACAGCTGTTTGCTGTCTGGGCATGCTGGGATTTGTAGTTTTGCAACATCTGGAGGGCCACAGTTTGGAGATCACTGTGCAGTGGTCTTTAAACTGTAGCCCTCCAGATGTTGCAAAACTGCAAATCCCAGCATGCCCAAACAGCAAACAGCTGTCTCGGTATGCTGGGAGTTGTAGTTGCATACCTCCAGCTGTTGCATAACTACATCTCCCAGCATGCCTTTCAGCGATCAGTACATGCTGGGAGTTGTAGTTTTGCAATAGCTGGAGGCACACTGGTTGGAAAATACTGAGTTAGGTAACAGAACCTAACTGAAGGTTTTCCAATCAGTGTGCCTCCAGCTGTTGCAAAAGTACAACTCCCAGCATGCACAGTCTGTCATGCATGCTGGAAGTTTTAGTTTTGAAACAGCTGGAGGTTTGCCCCTCCATGTGAATGTACAGGGTACATTCACATGGGCGGGTTTACAGTAAGTTTCCCGCTTCAAGTATGAGCTGCGGTAAATTTTTCGCAGCAGCACAAACTACTAGCAGGAAACTCACTGTAAACCTCCGCCTGTATGAATGAACCCTAAAAACACTACACTACACTACCACATAATAAAGGGTAAAACACTACATATACACCCCTTACCCTGTCCCCCCCCTCCCCCCAATAAAAATGAAAAACGTATCGTACGGCAGTGTTTCCAAAACGAACCCTCCAGCTGTTGCAAAACAACAACTCCCAGCAGGGAGTTGCTGAGAGTTTAGCAACAGCTGGAGGCATCCTATTTGGGAATCACTGGCGTAGAATACCCCTATGCAATCCCTAATTTAGTCCTCAAATGCGCATGGTGCTCTCTCACTTCGGAGCCCTGTCGTATTTCAAGGAAACAGTTTAGGGCCACATATGGGGTATTTCCGTAGTCGGGAGAATTTGCACTACAAATTTTGGGGGGCTTTTCTTCTTTTACCCCTTATGAAAAGGAAAAGTTGGGGTGTACACCAGCCTGTTAGTGTAAATAAATAAAAAAAACATTACACTAACATGCTGGTGTTGCCCCATATTTTTATTTTCACAAGAGGTAAAAGGAAAAATAGACCCCCCAAAATTTGTATCGCAATTTCTCCTGAGTACGGAAATACCCCATATGTTGGCGTAAAATGCTCTGCGGACGCACAGCAAGGCTCAGGAGTGAGAGCGCACTATGTACATTTGAGGCCTAAATTGGTGATTTGCACAGGGGTGGCAGATTTTACAGCAGTTCTGACATAAATGCAAAAAAATAAATACCCACATGTGACCCCATTTTGGAAACTACACCCCTCACGGAATGTAAAAAGGGGTATAGTGAGCCTTAACACCCCATAGGTGTTTGACAAATTTTCATTAAAGTCGGATGGGAAAATGAAAAAATAAAAATTTTCACTAAAATGCTGGTGTTAGCCAAAATTTTTCATTTTCACAAGGGAAAATAGGAAAAAAGCCCCCCAAAATTTCTAAAATTTTCTTCTGAGTAAGAACATACTCCATATGTGGATGTAAAGTGCTCTAGGGGTGCACTACAATTCTCAGAAGAGAAGGAGCGCCATTGGGCTTTTGAAGAGAAAATGTGTCCGGAATTGAAGGCCACGTGTGTTTACAAAGCCCCCACAGTGCCAGAACATTGGACCCCCCCCCCCCACATGAGACCCCATTTTGGAAACTACACCCCTCATGTAATGTATTAATGGGTGCAGTGAGCATTTACGCCCTACAGGTGTCTGACAGATTTTTGGAACAGTGGTCCATGAAAATTTAAAATTTAATTTTTCATTAGCTCAGCCCACTGTTCCAAAGATCTGTCAAACGCCAGTGGGGTGTAAATGCTCACTGCACCCTTTATTAAATTCTGTGAGGGGTGTAGTTTCCAAAATGGGATCACATATGGGGGGGGTCCACTGTTCTGCCATCAAGGGGGGCTTTGTAAACGCACATGGCCTCTGACTTCCATTCCAAACAAATTCTCTTTCCAAAAGCTCAATGGCGCTCCTCCTCTTCTGAGCATTGTAGTTCGCCCGCAGAGCACTTGACGTCCACACATGGGGTATTTCCATACTCTGCAGAAATGAGGTTATACATTTTGGGGGTAATTTTCTCCTATTACCCCTTGTAAAAATGTAAAATTTGGGGAAAAACCTGCATTTTAGTGAATTTTTTTAATTTACACATCCAACTTTAACAAAAAGTCGTTAACAACTGTGGGGTGTTAAGGCTCCCTGTACCCCTTGTTACGTTCCTTGAGGGGTGTAGTTTCCAAAATAGTATGCCATGTGTTTTTTTTTGCTGTTCTGGCACCATAGGGGCTTCCTAAATGCGACATGCCTCCCAAAAACCATTTCAGCAAGATTTGCTTTCCAAAAGCTAAATGTGACTCCTTCTCTTCTGAGCATTGTAGTTCGCCCGCAGACCATTTTACGTCCTAAGATGGGGTATTTCCATACTCAGAAGAGATGGGGTTATAAATTTTGGGGGGCATTTTCTCCCATTACCCTTTGTAAAAAATTGCAAATTTGGGAAAAAACTGCACTGTAGTGAAAATTTTTTTTTTTCATTTACACACCCGACTTTAACGAAAATAGGCAGTTATGTAGAAGCTCAAGACCCCTGACTGCACTCCTGCTCTTCCAAGACCGGTGTGCACCCGCAGAGCTGTTTAGGCCCAGATATGAGGTATTTCCTTACTCCAAAGAAAGGTATTTACAAATTTATGGTGACATTTTCTCCTTATACCACTTGTGAAAATAAAAAATTTGGGGTAACCCCAGCATTTTAGTGTAAAAAATAAAATTTTTCCTTTTCACTTCCCACTTTAATGAACATTTATCAAACACCTGTGGGGTGTTAAGGCTCACTGGACCCCTTGTTATGTGCCTTGAGGGGTGTAGTTTCCAAAATGGTATGCCATGTGGGGGGTTTTCTGCTGTTCTAACACCATAGGAGCTTCCTAAATGTGACATTCCCCCCAAAAACAATTTCAGAAAAACTCACTCTTCAAAATCTGCGCCCTCCGAAACACTTGACATACACATATGAGGTATTTCCTTACTCAAGAGAAATTGGGTTACAAATTTGGAGAGGATTTTTCTCCTTTTACCCCTTAAAAATTCAAAAACTGGGTCTACAAGAACATGCGAGTGTAAAAAATGAAGATTTTGAAATTTCTCCTTCACTTTGCTGCTATTCCTGTGCAACACTAAAGGGTTAACACACCTACTGAATGTCATTTTGAATACTTTGAGGGGTACAGTTATTATAATGGGGTCATTTGTGTGGTATTTCAATAAGAAAGCCCTTCAAATCCACTTCAAATCTGAACTGGTTTATGAAAAATTCCGATTTTGAAAATTTTGTGAAAAATTGGAAAATTGCTGCTGAACTTTGAAGCCCTCTGATATCTTTCAAAAGTAAACACATGGCAACTTTATGATGCAAACATAAAGTAGACATATTGTATTTGTGAATCAAAATATAATTTATTTGGAATGTCTATTTTCCTTAAAGGGGTTATCCAGGTAAAAACTTTTTTTTATATATATTTTTTATATATATTGATATATATATTTCATATATATATATATATATATATATATATATATATATATATCTCAACTGGCTCCAGAAACTTAAACAGATTTGTAAATGACTTCTATTAAAAAATCTTAATCCTTTCAGTACTTATGAGCTGCTGAAGTTGAGTCGATCATTTCTATCTAAGTGCTCACGTGTCTCAGGAACCGCCCAGTTTAGAAGCAAATCCCCATAGCAAACCTCTTCTACTCTGTGCAGTTCCCGAGACAAGCAGAGATGTCAGCAGAGAGCACTGTTGCCAGACAGAAAACAACAACTCAACTTCAGCAGCTGATAATTATTGATTAAGGATTAAGATTTTTTAAGAGAAGTAATTAACAAATCTGTTTAACTTTCTGGAGGCAATTGATATAAGAAAAAAAGTTTTTTCCTGGAATACCCCATTAAAAGCAGAGAGCTTCAAAGTAAGAAAAATGCAAAATGCTAAATTTTTTCATAAAATATTGGAATTTTTCACCAAGAAATGATGCAAGTATCGTCAAAATTTTACAACTAACATAAAGTAGAATATGTCACGAAAAAACTATCTCGGAATCAGAATGAAAGGTAAAAACATCCCAGAGTTATTAATGCTTAAAATGACAGTGGTCAGATGTGCAAAAAACGCTCTGGTCCTACAGTGAAAATTGGCCTGGTCCTTAAGGGGTTAAGTGGATAACTTTTATACTAGTATCCCTCTCTTCACATCCCTCGCCGCCAGATCCACGCTCGCTTGTGGGACAGTCCGGAAGAATCAAAGAGGCCTTCCTTCCTATCCCCATTTTTTCTGGGACGATCCCAGAAAAAATGCAGAGTGTGTCGCAAGAGAGGGATTTGGAAGGACACCACCAGTCAGTGCGACAGTTGCCCCCATCATCTGGGCCTCTGCATTAAAAACTGCTTCAGGGTCCGTTCATACGCTATTACTAGCAGTGTGTTTCCCGCTGTGGGAATCCTGCTGCGAGTTATGCTACCATTGATTTAAATGGGTCCACAGACAGTCCGCAATAGTGTCAACTTTGTGGACTGTCTGTGGACCCATTCAAATGAATGGTAGCGTAACTCGCAGCTGGTTTCCAGCAGCAGGAAACCCGCTGCTATTTACTAGCGTGTGAACGCACCCTCAGGGAGTGTCACACTTCCATGGAGTTCTAAATTTTTAATCCCTTCACCTGATTTTCATTTCCAAGAATTCGACTCCAATGTACCATTGCAGAGTATGATGTCTTCCAAATTTAAAACCAAAACACCCCCTCCCCCTAAAAAAACAAAAACAACAAAAAAAAAACTCTTTGCCAATACCCCTGATATCCCCCCCCCCCCAAAAAAAATGGGTCATGGGACACAGAGTCAACAGCATTGGGGGTTTGCAGTTGCCTCAAATGCGCAGCGCTCTCTCCCCCCCTGGGGTGCGCATTTGAGGTAATAGAATAGGGATGGCCACACACATCACATTCCCAGAATGATGATTTAGAGCATAGGGTTTGGGGCGGGCAACATTTTTATTTTCGGCTACTCTGGGTCATCATTCTGGGAATTGGCATATCAGTATTAAAATTGCAATTTTCATTCCCCTCCCCATAGTACACTTCATCCATTCCTGGAAAATAAATTTAAGGACCACCGTCTGTTCCAAATGTCCACTTCACCCCTATACACCTTCTCTAGGGGGTGTACTGTTTGTAATAGGCTCACATGTGGGTGTTCCTTTCTTGTATTTTCCTCTGAATGTATGTAACATCGGCCTCAAATGCGAAGAGTTCTCGCTCATGAGCTCTGTTGTATTTCCAGGTGACAATTCGGTAGTCACATGTTAGTTGTTCCCAGAAAGATGAAGCAGAGCATAGGTTGAAAATCGCAATATCCAAAAGCTACCCTTCAACTATTCCTGGAAAATACATTTAGGAAACACCCATGCGTTCAAAATGTCCTCTTTACCCCTATACCCATTCCTCAGGGTGGGTACTTTCTGTAATGGTGTCACGTGGGTGTTTCATTTTTGTATTTTCCTACTGATATGCCATTGGCCACAAATGCAAACAGACCTCTATGACTTCTGAGCCTTGTTGTGCGCCCGCCCAGCACGTTACCCCATATGTGGATAGTAGTCAGGGGAAAAAGCCCTCCAAAATATGTAACCCAATTTCTCCCATTACCCCTTGTAATGTAAAATATTGTAAATTTAAAAAATTGGGTAACCCCAGCATTTTAGTGTAAAAAAATTAAATGTTTCAATTTATGGCCCAGCGGTGAGGTGCAAGTACTCACTGTACCCATTGTTACCTTCCTTGAGGGGTGTAGTTTCAAAATTGTGGTCACTTGCCGGGGTTTTCTTTTAGATTTTATGTCAGAACCTCAACCATTGCAGTGCAAAGCACCACTTTAGGCCTCAAATCTCATCGTTGCTGTCTCACTCCTAAACCCTGTTTTACACCTGCATAGTGTTTTCCACCATATATGGGGTATTTCCTTATTCTGGAGAAATCAGGCTACAAATTTTGTGGAGCTTTTTTTCTCTTCCATTTTTGGTTAATACCAGAATTTCTGTGTGAAAAATCAATTCTTTCACTTTTATGGCCCACTGTTCAAAAACATGTGAGGTGTAAGTACTCACTATAGCCCTTGTTACGTTCCTTGAGGGGTGTAGTTTCTAATATGGTGTCACATGTGTGGGGTTACTGCTGTTCTTGCATAATGGGGGCTTTGTAAAACGCACATGGCCCCGACTTCAATTCCAACAAACTTTTCACACTTTTCTTTCTCAGGCGAAATTGCACTGCAAATTTTGTGGGCCCTTTACCCTATTACCCCATGTGAAAATAAAAAAATTGGGGTAACATTATCAATATAGTCTGAAAAATCACATTTTTCACTTTTACGGACCACTGTTGAAAAAACCTGTGAGGTGTAAGTACTCACTGTAACCCTTGTTACGTTCCTGGAGGGGTCTATTTTCCAAAATGGTGTCACATGTGGGGGGTTTCTGCTGTTCTGGCATCATGGGAGGTTTGAAAATGCACATGGCCCCTGACTTCAATTTCAGCAAAATTCTCTCTCCACGTGCCATATGGCGCACCTTCTGTTCTGAGACCTGTAGTGCACCAGCAGAGAACATAACGTCCACATATGGGACATTTTCTTAATCGGGAGAAATTGGGCTTCAAATTTTGGGGTCCATTTTCTCCTATTACAACTTGTGAAAAAGAAAAATATGGGGTAACACCATCATTTTAGTGTTAAAAATCGAATTTTCCATTTTCACGTCCAACTTCAATGCAAAGTCGTCAAACACCGGTGAGGTGTTAAGGCTCACTATACCCCTTGTTACTTTACTTGAGGGGTGTAGTTTCAAAAATAGTATGCCAAGTTTTTTATTTATTTTTGCTGTTCTGGCACCATGGGGGGTTCCTTAATGCAACATGCCCCCCAAAACCCATTTCAGCAAAACTCTCTTTCAAAAAGCCAAATTTTGCTCTTTGTCTTCTGAGCATTGTAGTGCGCTAGCAGATAACTTAACGTCCATATATGGGTGTTTTCTTAATCGGGAGTAATTGGGCTTTACATTTAGGGGTCCATTTTCTCCTATTACCCCTAGTAAAAAAGAAAAACTTTAGGGTAACACCATAATTTTAGTGTTAAAAATCAAAATTTCTACATAAAGTAGACATATTTTATTTGTGAATCAATATATAATTCATTTGGAATATCCATTTTGCTTACAAGATGAGAGTTTCAAAGTTAGAAAAATGCTAAATTTTCTACATTTTCATGAAATTTTGGGATTTTTCACCAAGAAAGGATGCAAGTAACGACAAAAAATTACCACTATGTTAAAGTAGAATATGTAACGAAAAAACTATCTCGGAATCAGAATGAAAGGTAAAAGCATCCCAGAGTTATTAATGCTTAAAGTGACAGTGGTCAGATTAGCAAAAAAGGGCTGCATCCTTAAGGTGAAAATTAGCTGCGTCCTTAAGGGGTTAATCGTAGTGACCCACAGAATAAAGAAAACATGTCCGTTACCATTGTATGGTAAAATTAGTGATGCAATTACAAAGTACAATTGGTCACGCAAATAACAAGCCCTCACATGGGTCTGTGGATGGAAATATAAAATAGTTATGGCGAGGAGGTAAAAACGAAAACGCTAAAATAAAATTGGCTGTGTCCTTAAGGCCAAAATGATCTGTGTCCTTAAGGGGTTAATGCACATGGTACAAGTAAAGCCTGCAATGGAGGTTACCAAAGATACACAGGTACAAGAAAAACAACTTTCCCCAAATGTACATTGGTAAGGTGCTAAACCTGTTACATACCAAAGGGCTCTTCCACACCTAAGGTTAACCCCTTAAAGGACAACTGTAGGGGTCGTCTTTTATGTCCCCCTGTGCCTGAGCTGCAAAAATTAACAAAATAAACGTGAACTCACCTTCCTACATTCCCCCTTTGGACCGATACCAGGCTCGCGGTCCAGCGCAGACATCCTCTTGTTACTTCCTGCGGAAGGGGAAGCCACAGTGCCGTCAGCGTTTCCCCGCCCCTGCCAGTGATAGGATGAGCGCACTGTCATGTAAGAAGCCGGCCAGAGCTCCTTACATGACAGTGCGCTCAGTCTATCACCGGCTGGGGTGGGCTATTGCTGCGGCCGACGGCACTGTAGTGTCCCCGTCCCCAGGAAGTAACAAGAGGATGTCAGCGCTGGACCAGGAGGCCGGTACCGGTCCAAGGGGGGAACGTAGGCAGGTGAGTTCAAGTTAATTTTATTTTTGCAGCCCGGGCAAAGGGGGAGATAAAAGTCGACCCCTACAGTTGCCCTTCAACCCCTTAATGACCAAGGACGAATATTTACATCCTTGGCGGGCTCCCGCGATATAACGCGGCGTCACGCGGTGACCCCGTGTCATATCGGGTCGGTCCCGGCATGTAACTGAAGCCAGGACCCGGGGCTAATAGCGGTGCCGCGCGCTATTAACCCTTTAGACGCGGCGTTCAAAGTAGAACGCCGCGTCTAAAACGAAAATGAAAGCTTCCTTGCTGCTCAGTGGGCTGATCGGGACCACCGCAGTGAAAATGCGGTGTCCCGATCAGCTGGAACACGAGAGGAGGTCCTCTTACCTTCCTCCGGTGTGTCCCTTCGGCGATTGATTGCTCCAAGCCTGAGGTGCAGGCTTGAGCAATCGACCGCCGATAACACTGATCAATGCAAAGCTATGACTTTGCAGTGAACAGTGTATAAGATCAGTGTGTGCAGTGTTATAGCCCCCTATGGGAGCCATAACACTGCAAAAAAAAAAGAGTAAAAAAAAAAAGTTAATAAATGTCATTTAATCCTTTCCCTAATAAAAGTCCAAATCCCCCCCTTTATAAAAAATAAAATGTAAATAAAAATAAATATAAACATATGTGGTATCGCCGCGTGTGTAAATGTCCGAACTATAAAAATATATAATTGATTAAACTGCACGGTCAATGGCGTACGCGCAAAAAAATTCCAAAGTCCAAAATAACGTATTTTTGGTCACTTTTTATATCATGAAAAAAATGAATAAAAAGCGATCAAAACGTCCGATCAATACAAAAATGGTACCGCTAAAAACTTCAGATCACGGCACAAAAAAATGTGCCCTCATACCACCCCATACGCAGTAAAATAAAAAAGTTATAGGGGTCAGAAGATGCCAATTTTAAACGTATACATTTTTCTGCATGTAGTTATGATTTTTACAGAACTACGACAAAATCAAACCTATATAAGTAGGGTATCATATTAATTGTATGGACCTATAGAATAAAGATAAGGTGTCATTTTTACCGAAAAATTTACTGAGTAAAAACGGAAGCCCCGAAAGTTAGAAAATGGCGTTTTTTCTTCATTTTCGTCGCACAATGATTTTTTTTTCTGTTCCGCTGTAGATTTTTGGGTAAAATGACTGATGTCTGTAAAAAGTTGAATTGGTGGCACAAAAAATAAGCCGTCATATGGATTTTTAGGTGCAAAATTGAAAGGGTTATGATTTTTAAAAGGTGGGGAGCAAAAAACTAAAGTGCAAAAACAGAAAAATCCGTGGTCCTTAAGGGGTTAAGGACCAGGGTCTTTTCTGTTTTTGCACTTTCATTTTTTTCCTCCTTACCTTTAAAAAATCATAACTCTTTCAATTTTGCATTAAAAATACATATGATTGCTTATTTTTTGCGCCACCAATTTTACTTTGTAATGACATCAGTCATTTTACCCCAAAATCTACGACGAAACGGAAAAAAAAATCATTGTGCGACAAAATTGAAGAAAAAACACCATTTTGAAATTTGGGGGGGGCTTCCGTTTCTAAGCAGTAAATTTCTCTTTATTCTGTAGGTCCATACAATTAAAATGATACCCTACTTATGTAGGTTTGATTTTGTCGTACTTCTGTAAAAAATCATAACTACATGCAGGAAAATGTATACGTTAAAAATTTTCATCTTCTGACCCCTATGACTTTTCATTTTTCCGCGTATGGGGCAGTATGAGGGCTAATTTTTTAGCGCCGTGATCTGAAGTTTTTAGCGATACCATTTTTGTATTGTTCAAACTTTTTGATCGCTTTTAGTACAAAAATACACTATTTTGGACTTTGGAATTTTTTTGCGCGTACACCATTGACCATGTGGTTTAATTAACTATATATTTTTATAATTCGGACATTTCCGCACACGGCGATACCTCATATGTTTATTTTTATTTACACTTTTTTTTAAAATAGGAAAAGGGGGGTGATTCAAACTTTTATTAGGGAACTAATTTTTTTCCCCACTTTTTTTGCAGTGTTATAGCTCCCATAGGGGGTTATAATACTGCACACATTGATCTTTTACACTGATCAATGGTTTCTCATAGGAAACCATTGATCAATGATTCTGTCACTTGACTGCTCATGCCTGGATCTCAGGCACTGAGCAGTCATTCGGCGATCGGACATGAGGAGGCAAGGTAAGGGACCCTCCTGCTGTGTCACAGCTGTTCGGGATGCTGCAATTTCACCGCGGCCATCCCAAACAGCCCCCTGAGCTAACCGGCATTGTTTTACTTTCACTTCAGTAGCGGCGTTCAACTTTAGAGTGCGGCGGTGTGGTAGGTGCAGCATCTACAGACCTGAGCTGTAGTACAGGCAGGGACAGTCAGTGGGCTCTGCAGCAGCACTGCTCTGTGGGTCTAGGTGAACCATCAGTGCATTTTGCTGCTGCAGCCTGCCCCTATGTATGTGTATATATATATATATATATATATATATTTATATATATAAACAGGGGCGGACACAGACAACAGAGGGCCCCTGTGCAAAGAATATGCCTGCCCCCCCCCTCACCCAGGTAATATGTTTGCTAGGTAAGCAGGTAGTACGTTTGCAAGTAGTAAATTAGGTAAGTAGAACATTCTCTAAGTAGGTAGGCAAGTAGTAAGTTTGCAAGTTATTTAGGCAGGTAGTAAGTTCAGTTGGTATGAAGGCAAGTAAAAGAATTGCCGCTAGGTAGGTAGGTTACCGTATATACTCGAGTATAAGCCGACCCGAATATAAGCCGAGGCCCCTAATTTCACCCCAAAATCCCAGGAAAAATTATTGACTCGAGTATAAGCCTAGGGTGGGAAATACATCATCCCCCCCTGTCATCATCCAGACCCCCGTCATTAACACCCTCATCATCATCACCCTGTCATCATCACCCTGTCATCATCCCCCCTTCATCATCACCGCCTGTCATCATCCCCCCTTCATCATCCCACACCCCCCTTCATCATCCCCTTGTCATCATCCCCTTGTCATCATCCCACACACCCCCTTCATCATCCCCTTGTCATCATCCCCACCCCCCTTCATCATCCCCTTGTCATCATCCCACACACCCCCTTCATCATCCCCTTGTCATCATCCCCACCCCCCTTCATCATCCCCTTGTCATCATCACCACATGTCATCATCATCACCGCTTGTCAATGTCTGATACAGTGGTCTTCAACCTGCGGACTTCCAGATGTTTCAAAACTACAACTCCCAGCAAGCTTCGGGCCCGGAATAGAGGCGTTGCCTTGACGATGATGCAGAGGGACGTTGGTAATGAACGTACCTCTGCATCGTCGTCAAGGCAACGTGACTATTCCGGGCCCGAAGCGCGGAGAAGAGGCCCCCCCGATGAAGATGGCAGCCCGGAACCACTATCCCACTGGACGACCTACCCACCGGACAGTCCTGCAGCACCGGATCAGCGCCGAGCGGAGATGAGTACAGAACTAAAGGGGTTGAGAGGGGTTGGATGATGTCGAAGGCCGCAGTGGTCTTCAACCTGCGGACCTCCAGAGGTTTCAAAACTACAACTCCCAGCAAGCCCGGACAGCCGGTGGCTGCCCGGGCTTGCTGGGAGTTGTAGTTTTGAAACCTCTGGAGGTCCGCAGGTTGAAGA
The DNA here is from genome assembly GCF_029499605.1 of Hyla sarda. Taxonomy (NCBI): domain Eukaryota; kingdom Metazoa; phylum Chordata; class Amphibia; order Anura; family Hylidae; genus Hyla; species Hyla sarda. Next base: position 213,769,255 of record NC_079193.1, on the reverse strand, counting down.
CCACTGAGGGCGGAGAGTTCACTCGAGTATAAGCCGAGGGGGGTGTTTTCAGCACAGAAAATCGTGCTGAAAAACTTGGCTTATACTCGAGTATATACGGTATACGTTTGTTAGGTAGGCAGGAAAAGCATTTGCTAGGTAGGTAATATGTTTGGTTGGTAGGTGGGTGGCCACGTTACATTTGGTAGGTAGGCCTTTAGTCCAGTGTTTTCCAAACATGCGTTGGCTGTTTGGGCATGCTGGGAGTTGTAGTTTTGCAACAGCTGGAGGCACTCAGGTTGGGAAACACTGGACTAAGGGCCCAACTACCCACCAAAATGCCACCTTCTGCTGCAAAACTCTAACTTCCAGCTTAAGACTGTCCGAGCATGCTGGGAGTTGTAGTTTTGCAACAGATGGAGAGACAATGTTTCGAAAACACTGCCGTAGTTAGTGTTTCCCAACCTGGGGGCCTCCAGCTGTTGCAAAACTACAACTCCCAGCATGCCCGGACAGTCTTAAGCTGGGAGTTCGAGTTTTTCAACAGCTGGAGGCACCCTGGTTGGAAAACAATGGACTAAGGACCTACCTACCAAACCTGAGTGTCTCCAGCTGTTGCAGAACTATAACTCCCAGCATGCCTGGACAGCTAAAGACTGTCAGGGGAATGCTGGGAGTTGTAGTTTTGCAACAGCTGGAAGTCCCCAGGTTGGAAAATACTGACTAAGGCAGTGTTTTCAAAACAGTGTCTCTCCAGGTGGTCCAAAACTACAACTCCCAGCATTCCCGGACAGTCTCTAGCTGTCAAGGCATGCTGGAAGTTATAGTTTTGCAACAGCTGGAGGCACACTTATTTGTAAACACTGGTGGCACACTGATTTGTAAAACTGGTGCTGAAACAATGATGACACTGAGCGCACGGTGATTCACTGACCTGCAGGAAAAGCAGAAGGCGGCGAACAGAGAACGGGACACCAATATTGGAGCAACGGGGGAGCATAGACAGTTGAGTTAGTTTCTTTTGGAATAATTTTCATCTCTGGCACAGTGGATAAAACTAAAATAAAATACTAAAAAAGCCAGCAAGTAGAAGTAAAACGTCCGTCTTTATTCAGGGTTCTTCCTTAAAAGCCTTCACGGTGGCAGACAAACCGTGAACATATCAAAAATATTAAATATTGCACAAACAGAGGGGGGTCCCAAGCATGGCTGACGCGTTTCTGATCTATCGATCCTTACTCATAGCCTGTAGATCCTCAAATGAGGCACCCTTATATACTCCAGGGCTTATTCCCCATTCCCACAGGAAGGGGAGGGACAGGTCCACATCACATGTGCGCGTGATTAAAACAAAAACATGGGACCAAACACAGATAAATTATTCGGAGACATATCAGTAATGTAATATTAAATCTGTTTTGCTATTTAGACCATGGGGTTGAATGAAATTCAAAAGATAAATCCACATGATTTCCCTATTGTGGAGGGATCGAATATGGTCACCTCCCCTTTTATTTAGCTTCACCTTCTCAATGCATGAGAACCTGAGGGAAGTGGTGTCTGAATTATGACATATTAGAAAATGTTTAGATACGTTAGAAATGTTCGAGCTTAAAGGGCCAGCAGCATGTCTAATGTGCTCTTGCATGCGTTTTTTAAGGGACCTTTTGGTGGAACCCACATATGTTAAGTGACATTGTGTGCACATGATTTTATATACAACAAAAGTGCTATCACAGTTTATAAAGTTGTGAATGACATGGCATTTGCCATCCACCGTACATTCTATTTTCTGGCATTTTTTCGGCAAAGGGACATACCACACACCGCACTTGTGGAAGCCCTTGGTGCTAATCCACTGGGTGGTAACACTAGCCGTGTCCACCATACTGGGAACAAGGAGATTGGATAGAGTAGGTGCCCGCCTCGCTGCAAATCTCACACCTGACTTTATAATCTCCCCTACCGTGGGATCTGTTGATAGCAAAGGTAAGTTTTTAATTACAATGTGTTTGATGTCATTAAATTCTGGACTGTACGTGGTGACAAATGTAGGACAATCTTGTGATTCAGTTGGTTGCTTACTTGTAAAAAGGGATTTTCGATCCATAGGATCTACTCTCGACCAAGCTTTTTTCAAGAGCCATCCAGGGTAACCTCGAGCCGCCAGGCGTGTGCATGCTGCATCAGCTTCCCTGCGGTACACCTCGGCGGAAGAACTGTTCCGCTTAATTCGTATAAGTTCACCTACTGGTATGGCTCTTACTGTTTGTTTGGAATGGCATGAATTCGCCCTTAGGATGGTATTGTCTCATATCTTTTTTCTGTAAAGATCAACCTCAATTTTATTTGTATTAGGTTTGCCACGTAATATGACATCCAAAAAGGGGGTTTCACTTTTACACCATGTGTGGGTAAACGTAAGATTGAACCGATTATTATTGATATATGTCATGAATGCATCAACGGTCAGATGGTCAGACGACCAAATGATGACCACATCATCTACATAGCTCCCATACCATGCGAGGCATGTGGAAAATGGATTGGTGTCAGAAAAACTGCTCCTCCCACCAAAAAACAAAAAGCTTAGCCCGAGCTGGTGATGACTTTGCTCCCATTGAAGCACCCGTGCGCTGAAAATAAAAATTGTTACCAAACATAAAATAATTGTGTTTTAACACAAAATCTACCACCTCAATAATGTAATGTCTCAAATCCACAGAATATTTAGAAAATCTCATCAGTATATCTGAGATAGCTGATAATGCCAGGTTTTTCGGAATACTGGAATAGAGCGATTCAATGTCGCAAGTAAGCCACGACAGAGAATCGCTCCATGTGAATTGCGCCATGATTTTTAGCAAGTGCTTAGTGTCCTTGATATAACTTGGGCATTGCATAACCAGAGGTTGCTGTACTGAGTCCAACCACTCGCATAGGTGCTCGTTATGGGATCCGATCCCCGCCACGATCGGACGCATCGGCGGCGGGAATCGGTCCTTATGCAGCTTGGGTAGCGAGTGGAAGATAGGAATAATTGGAGCAGGCACGAAAATATAATCCACTACTTTTTGGGTCAAAATAGATCTGGCTTTCCCCTCTTGCAACAAGTCAACAGTTCTTTTTTAAAAGGTTCAGTGGGATCCCCACAAAGTTTAAGGTAAGTTTTATCATCAGATAGTAGATTTTCATTTAAATTGATATACAGTCCCGTGTCCATACATACTACCGAGCCGCCTTTATCGGCGGATCGGATCGTCAAATTTTAGTTTTTCTTTAATTTCTTTATGGCAGCAGCCTCCTTTTTATTCAAATTAGGACATTACTTTTGATTGTAGATTAACCAAATCTTTCATGAAAAGGTCCTGGAACCAATTAAAAATTGCTGGTCTGGTCTGTATGGGGTAAAAATTTTGGTTTTTAGTGGAGAAGGTATGTGCAGTATTCACTTCATCACAAATTGATATCCCACTATTTTCAAGGAGACAGAGATCTCTAAAAGCAATTTGTTCTGCTAACGTATGCATTAGTGGTAAATCAGGGTTTATAGAAAGTTGAGGTGGGTCCGATGGTTCATCAGCATTTTCCACAAAAAAATGTTTCTTAACTGTTAAAGTTCTCACAAATTTATTTATATCCAAAATTGTCCGATAAACATCAAAATGATGTGTAGGAGAGAAACCCAGTCCTTTCCACAGGACCGAGGTTTCTTCATCTGTAATGATTTGTGCAGAAATGTTAATGACTTGAAAATCCTCTTTTATTACTTTTTCCGTTTGTCCTTGTTACGCTCCGAAGCTCTTCTTCCTATGTTTTCTGCCACCGCGCCTTCCTCGTTTTTTTGACTGTCTTCTCGTATTGCGATTCTTGTGAGTGTTCACATATTGCGGTTCTGAGTCCCCGCTAGTGTCCGTGGTATCTGAACAATCTGAATTTTCAGTAAACTCCTGGTCAGAAGAACTAAATTCACATGGAGCGATTCTCTGTCGTGGCTTACTTGCGACATTGAATCGCTCTATTCCAGTATTCCGCAAAACCTGGCATTATCAGCTATCTCGGATATACTGATGAGATTTTCTAAATATTCTGTGGATTTGAGACATTACATTATTGAGGTGGTAGATTTTGTGTTAAAACACAATTATTTTATGTTTGGTAACAATTTTTATTTGTAGCGCACGGGTGCTTCAATGGGAGCAAAGTCATCACCAGCTCGTACTAACCTTTTTGTTTTTTGGTGGGAGGAGCAGTTTATTTTTTCTGACACCAATCCATTTTCCACATGCCTCGCATGGTATGGGAGGTATGTAGACGATGTGGTCATCATTTGGTCGTCCGACCATCTGACCGTTGATGCATTCATGACATATATCAATAATAATCGGTTCAATCTTAAAGGGGTATTCCAGGCAAAAACTTTTTTATATATATCAACTGGCTCCAGAAAGTTAAACAGATTTGTAAATTACTTCTATTAACAAATCTTAACCCTTTCAGTACTTATGAGCTTCTGAAGTTAAGGTTGTTATTTTCTGTCTAAGTGCTCTCTGATGACACCTGTCTCGAGAAACGCCCAGTTTAGAAGAGGTTTGCTATGGGGATTTGCTTCTAAACTGGGCGTTGCCCGAGACAGGTGTTATCAGAGAGGACTTAGACAGAAAAAAACAACCTTAACTTCAGAAGCTCATAAGTACTGAAAGGATTAAGATTTTTTAATAGAAGTAATTTACAAATCTGTTTAACTTTCTGGAGCCAGTTGATATATAAAAAAAAGTTTTGGCCTGGAATACCCCTTTAAGTACCAGGATGCCCTTGGTCCTAGTGGGGTTAAAAGGTCAAAAGATTAAAATATATAAACTAAGAAGACACTGTGAAGTACGGGGATATACTCGGCAGGCCTGGAGAAATATTTTTCTAAAAGATGTTTTTATGTACTTGATGTATTTCTAGGTGTATATTAATATATATATATATATATATATATATATATATATATATATATATGTCAAAGAAGAAAGCAGCACTCCTAAAGCGTGAGTAGGTGCCTCCAGCTAGGATCCGGGTCCAGGATCCTGCATACCTAGTTCCAAGGAAAATGCTGTGGCACTCAAGGTATGGTGAAAAATGAAAACTATTTATTCATCCCAAATGTGCAAAGAGCAACATTTCAATGGTCTCACACCATCATTATCAAGTGGCTTGATAATGATGGTGTGAGGCCATTGAAACGTTGCTCTTTGCACATTTGGGATGAATAAATAGTTTTCATTTTTTCACCATACCTTGAGTGCCACAGCATTTTCCTTGGAACTACGTATGCAGAATCCTGGACACGGACCCTAGCTGGAGGCACCTACTCACGCTTGGAACTATATATATATATATATATATATATATATACACACACACAAATCAAAAAATATGTTGCAGTCTCTTGTAATACCTTTTTTATTGGACTAACAGAATTTTGTAGAGACAAGCTTTCAGGATTCCTCCCTTTATCAAGTCCAATAGACAAGGACTAATGATCAAAGGACTTTATAAATTATCAGGGAGGAATCCAAAAAGTTTGTCTCTACAAAATTCTGTTAGTCCAATAAAAAAAGGTATTACAATCTGCATCACTGGACTAATACGGCCACTCACATTTACTATACAGATATTCACATACCTGAAGATGGTTTAGAACCCTGTGATGTCACACATGCTTGTGATGATGTCACCGTAAGCTGTACAAGGAGGTGCGCGCCGGCTGCAGTCTCTTCAGTGTGTTTTGCATTCACAACCTGTGGTGCAAAGTGTTTGTTAGAGAGTTTCTATTTGCGATAGAGAATTCAAGATTTTGACCGTTCCTTGTCTGAAGAGAGAACCACAAGGTAAGTCTCAGCCTCTTCTATTCATACATACACAGGGCTTTTTGTTTGACAGTTTTTTTTATTACTGTTGCTTTTTTTTTTTTAGCAAAAAAAAAAACAAGAAATTAATTTCCAAAAGAAATAACAAAAGTTATATTTCTCATAGCATTGTGACAATACTTGGCTTAGGCATTAAACATAATAAAACGCACAGATAGTATCATGACCAGAGCTTTTTCTTGCAAAACTGCTAAAATGCAATTATGCCCAAAAAAGCCCCAAAGAAAAAGAGTCCTAATTCATGAAGTTCTAAAAGATATAAGTCTATGAGAAAGATTTGGTGGTGTAGTAAAAGAATAACAGAAAGATTAGGGCAGAAATATAATATTATATAATAGAATTCTGTGTGTACTAACAATAGAAATACTCCGGGTACTCCGAAAGGGAAAATTTTCAAATCAACTAGTGGCAGAAAGTCATATTGGGGACGGATAGATCCCAATGAGGTGGGGTAGGTTCAGTATTAGTAAATGTATATAGCAGGATAGCCCAATTGTATCTACAGTATGAAGTTCACATGGCCCAGTGACCATACAGCCAAGCCCTTATAATCCACCATTACTGGGACAGATTCAGGGTTATCAGATATTACTATGACCGGAGAGGTTCAGGTTTATCAGATATTACTAGGACCGGACAGGTTCAGGGTTATCAGATATTACTAGGACCGGACAGGTTCAGGGTTATCAGATATTACTAGGACAGGACAGGTTCAGGGATATCAGATATTACTAGGACCGGACAGGTTCAGGGTTATCAGATATTACTAGGACCGGACAGGTTCAGGGTTATCAGATATTACTAGGACTGGAGAGGTTCAGGGTTATCAGATATTACTAGGACCGGACAGGTTCAGGGTTATCAGATATTACTAGGACCGGACAGAATCAGGGTTATCAGATATTACTAGGACCGGACAGGTTCAGGGTTATCAGATATTATTAGGACCAGACAGGTTCAGGGTTATCAGATATTACTAGGACCGGACAGGTTCAGGGTTATCAGATATTACTAGGACCGGACAGGTTCAGGGTTATCAGATATTACTAGGACCGGACAGGTTCAGGGTTATCAGATATTACTAGGACCGGACAGGTTCAGGGTTATCAGATATTACTAGGACTGGAGAGGTTCAGGGTTATCAGATATTACTAGGACCGGACAGGTTCAGGGTTATCAGATATTACTAGGACCGGACAGAATCAGGGTTATCAGATATTACTAGGACCGGACAGGTTCAGGGTTATCAGATATTATTAGGACCGGACAGGTTCAGGGTTATCAGATATTACTAGGACCGGACAGGTTCAGGGTTATCAGATATTACTAGGACCAGACAGGTTCAGGGTTATCAGATATTACTAGGACTGGAAAGGTTCAGGGTTATCAGATATTACTAGGACCGGACAGGTTTAGGGTTATCAGATATTACTAGGACCGGACAGGTTCAGGGTTATCAGATATTACTAGGACCGGACAGGTTTAGGGTTATCAGATATTACTAGGACCGGACAGGTTCAGGGTTATCGGATATTACTAGGACCGGACAGGTTTAGGGTTATCAGATATTACTAGGACCGGACAGGTTCAGGGTTATCAGACATTGGTAACCTCAGGGAAGATGTCTCCATATAAAACACTTATAGAGAAGCGTCTTCTTCTGAGGCTGCGATGGTCTTAGTGTTATCTTGTGGTTCTGTGCTGGACATTTCTGCTCTGTATGAAGGATCTATTGTATAATGACAGGAATGACGACATGTTGTCTAATGTGTTCACTTATATCTCTCTCTCTAGTGTTTTCAGGCTCTGACCTGTGACCATGGCTTCTCCACAAGACCCATTGCTGAAGGAGGAGGAAGAAGCAATGGAGGACCATAGTGATATGGATGTAGAAAAGGGCGATATCCCTGAGAGGCAGAACCTGCCATCTCTAAGCGTGATGTCCACCGCACGTTCCATCATCACCGTAGTGATCCTCGCCTTTGTTAATTTGCTCATCTATGCAAATCGCTCCAGCGTGGCGGGGGTGCTGCCTTATATACAGAAAGCATATGACACCAATGCTAGTCTGTCCGGCTTATTGAATACATTGTTCATTGGAAGCTACGTGCTGGTCGCACCAATTGCCGGATATTTGGGCGACCACTGTAATAAGAAATATACTGTTTGCGCAGGAGTCATCGTTTGGCTGAGCATGACACTTACCCTGTCATTCATCCCTGATGGGTACTTCCTGCTCTTCCTGCTGACGAGTGGACTGGTTGGAGCCGGAGAGGCGACTTTCTGCACCATCGCCCCCTCCATCATTGCAGACCTTTTTACAAGTGACCAGCGGACCCGCATGCTGAACGTGTTTTACTCCGTCATACCTGTAGGCTGCGGACTAGGATACATCATCGGGCCCAAAGTGACTGATGCAGCAAGGGGCGATTGGCACTGGGCATTTCGGGTCACCCCTGGCCTGGGCCTCATAGCTGTGGCTTTGATGATTTTGGTCACAAAGGAGCTTCCAAGAACGACTACAAACGGGAAGAAGAACAACAAATCCCAGAAGTTTGCCAAATGGGCGACAGATCTGAAAAAACTATTTAAAAATCGAAGCTTCATGTTAACCACCATGGGATCGACGGCTGTATCCTTCATAGTGGGAGCCATAGGTGTATGGGGTCCGTCATACCTGACCCACGCACGAACACTCCTACAAGAGAAGGACCCTTGCCGTGCTGAACCGTGTGACTATCACGACATCCTAATATTTGGTGTGGTTACAGTCGTTTCCGGCATTCTGGGAGTTGTAGCAGGGACGGAGATAAGTAAAAGATATCGCAAATCCAATCCACGGGCGGACCCGCTTGTGTGTGGATGCGCGATGATGCTCTCCGCCCCTTTTCTTCTGTTGGCATTGACTTTTGGCAACATCAGCCTCGTTGCCACCAACATCTTCATCTTCATCGGAGAGACGCTTCTGTCAGTAAATTTCACCCTCATATCTGACATTATACTAAAAGTAGTAACTCCATGGAGGAGATCTTCAGCCCTGGCCATGCAGATGACAATCTATCACCTCCTAGGTGACGCCGGCAGCCCGTACCTCATCGGCCTGATATCTGACACCTACGAACGAGGATATGCCAAATCCCCTCTTCTGAAATACCGCAGCCTGGAGTATGCCCTCATGACCTGCACCATAATGGCAGTCATCGGAGGGGCCTTCTTCATGGCCACGGCCCTATATATAGAGAGGGACGAAAAAGAAGCAGAGATGGAATCAGAACCTCCGTCATCCTCCTCCTCCTCACTGCTTCCTGACGATGAGGACCGCGCTTCAGACTGAGGAAAAGTCATTGCTTACCTTTATCTCGTTTACTTCATTAAAAAAAAAATTAAGAAAAAAATAACTGCATTTGTTCTATGTTCCACTTTACCCCTTATTCTCTACCCAGGGGCGGACACAGACAGCAGAGGGCCCTTGTGCAAAGAATGTGCCTGTGCCCCCCCCCCCCAACATCAATTGTTCAGCACCCCCCCTCCATGTGTCACTTACTCAGGTGGACCCCCATATGTCACTTGCTGTATAAGTTTCTAACTATTTATTAAGGCCTCCCATATGCCGCAGCTCATTCAAGCCCCCCACATTAGGTAGCATAGATTCCCAACATTAGGTAGTATAGATTCCCCACATTAGGTAGCATAGTTTCCTCACATTAGGTAGCATAGTTTCCCCACATTAGGTAGCATAGATTCCCTACATTAGGTAGCGGTTTCCCCACATTAGGTAGCATAGTTTGCCCACATTAGGTAGAATACTTTCCCCACATTAGGTAACATAGTTTCCCCACATTAGGTAGCATAGTTTCCCCACATTAGGTAGCACAGATTCCCCACATTAGGTAACATAGTTTCCCCACATTAGGTAGCATAGTTTCCCCACATTAGGTAGCACAGATTCCCCACATTAGGTAACATATTTTCCCCACATTAGGTAGCATAGCTTCCCCACATTAGGTAGCATACTTTCCCCACATTAGGTAGCATAGTTTCCCCACATTAGGTAGCACAGATTCCCCACATTAGGTAACATAGTTTCCCAACATTAGGTAGTATAGATTCCCCACATTAGGTAGCATAGTTTCCTCACATTAGGTAGCATAGTTTCCCCACATTAGGTAGCATAGATTCCCTACATTAGGTAGCAGTTTCCCCACATTAGGTAGCATAGTTTTCCCACATTAGGTAGAATAGTTTCCCCACATTAGGTAACATAGTTTCCCCACATTAGGTAGCATAGTTTCCCCACATTAGGTAGCACAGATTCCCCACATTAGGTAACATAGTTTCCCCACATTAGGTAGCATAGTTTCCCCACATTAGGTAGCACAGATTCCCCACATTAGGTAACATAGTTTCCCCCATATTAGGTAGCATAGCTTCCCCACATTAGGTAGCATACTTTCCCCACATTAGGTAGCATAGTTTCCCCACATTAGGTAGCACAGATTCCCCACATTAGGTAACATAGTTTCCCAACATTAGGTAGCATAGATTCCTCACATTAGGTAGTCATAGCCCCCCCAAACACACAGACAGACACAGACACACACAGAGACACACTTACCTGCCCTGCACAGCACTTCTCCTCTCCGGCAGCGGCCTGACGAGTGACGTCACTGACGTCCTCCTGAGCGGGTCTGCAGAAGTACGTCACTTGTGCGACGTCCCTCGTCAGACCCCGGTCGGCCTGAGGCAGACTCACTGTCTAAAGTGCCCGCTGCGCTATTATACCCTGCAGCTGCTTTAGAACAGTGAGCAGCGGCGGCGCCAACCCTACCATGAACCTACTAGGCACAAAAAAAAATGGGGCAGCAAAATGCCGCCCCTGAAAAGTGCCACCTGGCACTTATGGTCCCACCGGGTCCCATGGTAGGGCCGACCAGAGGCGGCTCTAGACTTTGTGAGGCCTTAGGCGAAACTTGAACATGAGGCCCTGCTTTATTTTCTGCTGAAATTACATGGTGGTCCGGCTGTGAGATGGTTATACTGTGACATCACTGTGTATTATCCCTGTACTGTGACATCACTGTGTATTATCTCTGTACTGTGCCATCACTCTGTGTAATATCCCTGTAATGTGACATCACTGTGTATTAACTCTGTACTGTGCCATCACTGTGTATTATCCCTGTACTGTGATGTCACTGTGTATTATCTCTGTACTGTGCCATCACTGTGTATTATCCCTGTACTGTGACATCACTGTGTGTATTATCCCTGTACTGTGACATCACTGTGTATTATCCCTGTACTGTGACATCACTGTGTGTATTATCCCTGTACTGTGACATCACTGTGTATTATCTCTGTACTGTGCCATCACTCTGTGTATTATCCCTGTAATGTGACATCACTTTGTATTAACTCTGTACTGTGCCGTCACTGTGTATTATCCCTGTACTGTGACATCACTGTGTATTATCTCTGTACTGTGCTATCACTGTGTATTATCCCTGTACTGTGACATCACTGTGTATATTATCCCTGTACTGAGACATCACTGTGTATATTATCCCTGTACTGTGACATCACTCTGTGTATTATCCCTGTACTGTGACATCACTCTGTGTATTATCCCTGTATTGTGACATCCCTGTGTGTATTATCCCTGTACTGTGACATCACTGTGTGTATTATCCCTGTACTGTGACATCACTGTGTGTATTATCCCTGTACTGTGACCTCACTGTGTGTATTATCCCTGTACTGTGACATCACTGTGTGTATTATCTCTGTACTGTGACATCACTGTGTGTATTATCCATGTACTGTGACATCACTCTGTATATTATCCCTGTACTGTGACATCACTCTGTATATTATCCCTGTACTGTGACATCACTGTGTATTATTCCTGTACTGTGACATCACTGTGTATTATTCCTGTACTGTGACATCACTGTGTGTATTATCTCTGTACTGTCACATCACTGTGTATTATCCCTGTACTGTGACATCACTGTGTATTATCCCTGTACTGTGACGTCACTGTGTATTATCCCTGTACTATGACATCACTGTGTATATTATCCCTCCCTGTACTGTGACATCACTGTGTGTATTATCCCTGTACTGTGACATCACTGTGTATTATCCCTGTACTGTGACATCACTGTGTATTATCCCTGTACTGTGACATCACTGTGTATATTATCCCTGTACTGTGACATCACTGTGTATATTATCCCTGTACTGTGACATCACTGTGTGTATTATCCCTGTACTGTGACATCACTGTGTATATTATCCCTGTACTGTGACATCACTGTGTATATTATCTCTGAACTATAACATCACTGTGTGTTATCTCTATACTGCAACATCACTGTTGATACTTACACTGCACTGTGACATCACTGCATATATTAAGCCTGTATACCCTAATGCCACTGTACATATTTACCTTGCACTGCGAGTGACAATACAGGGTAAATATGCACAGTGACATCACAGTTCAGAGTTAATATAAACAGTAATTCTCTGTACAGGGACAATAAACAGTTTTTCCACTACAGGGTTAATAAACGCAGTGTTGACACAGTAGAGGGTAACTATACAGTGATGTCATTGAACCGGGAAAATATACACAGTGAAGTCAGCATTCAAGAATAATAAACTGTGATGTCACTACAGGGTTGTTATACACAGTGACATCAAATTACAGGATGAAGCACAGTGATGTCACAGTTTATTATGAAGCACAGTGATGTCACAGTTTATTATGAAGCACAGTGATGTCAGTTTATTATGAAGCACAGTGATGTCACAGTTTATTATGAAGCACAGTGATGTCACAGTTTATTATGAAGCACAGTGATGTCAGTTTATTATGAAGCACAGTGATGTCACAGTTTATTATGAAGCACAGTGATGTCACAGTTTATTATGAAGCACAGTGATGTCACAGTTTATTATGAAGCACAGTAATGTCACAGTTTATTATGAAGCACAGTGATGTCACAGTTCATTATGAAGCACAGTGATGTCACAGTTTATTATGAAGCACAGTGATGTCACAGTTTATTATGAAGCACAGTGATGTCACAGTTTATTATGAAGCACAGTGATGTCACAGTTTATTATGAAGCACAGTGATGTCACAGTTTAGTATGAAGCACAGTGATGTCACAGTTGATTATGAAGCACAGTGATGTCACAGTTTATTATGAAGCACAGTGATGTCACAGTTTATTATGAAGCACAGTGATGTCACAGTTTATTATGAAGCACAGTGATGTCACAGTTTATTATGAAGCACAGTGATGTCACAGTTTATTATGAAGCACAGTGATGTCACAGTTTATTATGAAGCACAGTGATGTCACAGTTTATTATGAAGCACAGTGATGTCACAGAGACTACAGAATGTACAACTCTATGTATGATGAAGATGGCGGGATGCTATAGAAACGTCACACATACATGGGGGAATAGAACACTTTGTTTTTGCACCTTATCTGGGAGTGCCGCTGGATCTTTAGTTTTGTAGATAGATATATAGATAGATATATAGATAATAGATATGAGATAGATAGATAGATTTGAGATAGATAGATCAGTGTATCCCAACCAGGGGGCCTCTAGCTATTCCAAAACGACAACTCCCAGCATGTCTTTGGCTTTATGAGCATACTGGGAGTTGTAGTTTTGCAACAGCTGGAGGCCCCCTGGTTGGGAAACACTGAACTACCTCCCACTGTCTCCTACAACTTTCCCCCTCTCCCCCAAGCAAGTTACTTACTTTAAAAGGGCAGCATCAGCAGTGGGCACTGGGCAGGTAAGTCTTCCATACTGGTGGTGTCCGGGCCTGTATACACACAGCGGGCCCGCTCCACAAGGTCCAGCATACATGGGAGTGACAGAGGGGGAGGAGCTTCCTGTCTGCTCTTCCCAGTCTGCATAGCGCGGCCCCTGCGTGGTGACAGGGCTGCAGGCTGAAGATTTATTTAAAAAAAGGATGCCGGAGTAGATGGCTCCGGGGGGGCGTCGGGTGCAGCGGGGGCTCGGGCCCCTTACTGGTGGCCATGAGAGCTGCTAGTGACCTACTGCTGCTAGGGGGGGCACATTAATCATGATGTAGGGGGGGGCCCCCTCTGGCCGCCCTAACCCCGCCCCGCCCCCCCCCCCCCAACCAGGGGTGGTTTAACGCAGCGTCCATCCGGGTGCTGTCAAACTTGCTGTGGTCGGGGAGTATGCGGTGGTATGTGGCCTAATGCTCGCCTCTGGGGCCGGACCTGGAGAGGGCAGCGGGCCCCCTCTCACGCTGGGCCCCTGTGCAGCTGAACCGGCTGCACAGGCGATATGTCCGCACCTGTATATAAACAACAATAAAGACGTGGTCTAATATGGCTGGAGGTGCTCAACCCCAAATGCAGTTGTGCATTTGTACTGGGGGAGCAGATCCTGCCCTTGTGGTCCATTGCTAGGGGCGATCCCCAGCATAAAAATGCATTCAATGGGGGATGCATGCAGCAGACTACAAGTGCCACAATAGCATCCTACACCAGATAAACGGTGTGGATGTGTAACAATTAGAATAGTACAGGAATTTAGGTGCACTACTGTGGTAGATGTATACAATGACATTGGCTATCCCTCAACACTGATGTTAAAATTTAGACATTTGCCAGTATATCCTTATATGAAGGACATACCTGAGCCTGCACATCAACGCCAAGGTTTCTCAAGTGGCTAGCCAATGTTAGCCAATGTCATTGTTTGCATCTACCACAGTAGTGCACCTAAATTCCTGTATGATATATATATATATATATATATATATATATATATATCTATACATACATATATCTATACATACATATATATAATGTTTTTTGTTTTTTTTGAACAACAAAAAAATTTGGTTTCAAATGGCAGGAAATGCTCAACCCCAAATGCGGTTGTGCATTTATGCTGAGGGAGCAGATCCTGCCCTTGTGGTCTGTTGCTAAGGGCAATCCCCAGCATAAAATGCAAATGATGGGGGATGCCTGCAGCAGACCACAAGTGCCACAATGTCATCCTACACCCGATGAAAAGTGTGGATGTGTAACATATAGAATACATAAATTTAGGTGCACTACTGTGGTAGATGTAAACAGTAACATGACTAACCCTCAAAATGATGTTAACATTGAGACATTATCCAGTAAATCTTTATATGAAGGACATACCTGAGTCTGCACACGAATGCCAATGTTTCTCAAGTGGCACGGGACCTAACACTAAACCTATCTGTGCTGTCTGGGCAATATCAAGGGCCAGTGGGCAATAACAGCGGCATTAGGTCCGACTCACAGACTGTTCCCAGTTCACTCCAGTGTGACCAAGCACACATACAGTGGGAGGAGGGAGGAAGGCTATGAGCCCCACCCAAGTAGGATGATACGGTGTACTACAATTCTGGCCATAATAGTGATTAAGGCGCATTAGATTTGGAGTTTATACACCTCCATTTTTTTGTGAAGGTTTTTTTTAATGTACTTTTCTCCCCCAGTTTTATGTTCTTTTTTGTTCATTTCGGAGAGGGTGTTTGCGGTCAGTGCCATCAGTCGCTATTCTGTCTTTGCAGTGTTGCAAAGTCACTACACTATACTATACCTACACTTCTCTCAAATAAATTACGTAAAAACACTACATTTTCACACACACACACACTTACAACCTTGTCCCTAACCCCCCCCCCCCCCCCCCAAAAAAATGAAAATGGCCAGTAGGGTTTTTTTGGCAGAGGAGGCATACACCATGCTTGCCTCCGATGCCGAATCAGTCAGTGATGGGGAAGAGGAAGATCCCAGCTTCCTCTTTTCTTCCTCTTCCTCATTACCCACTGATGATGAGCCCCCTAGAAGGCGGCAGCGCGTGCGCCACAGGGCAATGCCGATACAGGCCCCACAAACTAGTAGTTCTGTCCCCCAAACTAGTAGCCCTGTCCCTCACAGTGTTCCCTGTCCACCGCACAAGTCACCCTATATAGGTGACCCCGTCTGGACCCCAGTTCCGGATGATTATGCGCCACTGATTCCTGGGTTTGTTGGTCACCCAGGAATCCAAATTGATACCACAGGCCTCACTGAAATTGACTTTTTTACATTTTTTTCCAGTGAGGTCAATTTGATGGTGGCCCAACAAACTTGTATACCGAACAGTTTGTGACCCAGCACCCCAATTCTTTTTTGGCTAGGCCCTATAGATGGGCTCCCATCACTGCAGCCGAGATGAGGACATTTTGGGGCCTCATGCTGCATATGGGCTTAGTCAAAAAGCCGACCATTAGGCAATACTGGAGTGGGGATGTTCTGTCTAACACCCCACTCTACCATATGGCCATGCCACGGGCACGCTTTGAGGCTGTCCTCAAATGTTTGCATTATGTTGATAATGCAACGTGCCCATCCCGAAATGATCCTGCATATGACCGCCTATTCAAAATCAGGCCGGTGTCATGTACCCAGCACACATCTTTTCAAACCCTAAACTCTCATGTACCCAGCTTTTCCAAGAAACACATCTTTTCAAACCATAAACTATCATGTACCCAGCTTTTCCAAGACACACATCTTTTCAAACCCTAAACTCTCATGTACCCAGCTTTTCAAGACACACATCTTTTCAAACCCTAAACTCTCATTTACCCAGCTTTTCCAAGACACACATCTTTTCAAACCCTAAACTCTCATGTACCCAGCTTTTCCAAGACACACATCTTTTCCAACCCTATTCTCTCATGTACTCAGCTTTTCCAGATTCCTGCAAATCCTACGTTCTCATGTACTCAGCTTTTTTCGATCTCTTAGCTCTCTCTGGCTGCTGTCTGGGGAACATTTCTTTTTAGCATCTTCTTGCACCAAAATGTACAGTGGAAAATCCACATGATTTAGCATTTCTGCGATGTGTGGCCATACCCTTAGGGTAGTGGTCTCTAAATGGTTGACCTCCAGCTGTTGCAGAACTACAACTCCCAGCATGTCCAGACAGGAAACGGCTGTCTGGGCATGCTGGGAGTTGTAGTTTTGCAAGATGTGGATGGCCACATATTAAAGAGCTATGCACATTGATCTGAAAACTGTGGATCTCCAAATGTTGCAAAACTACAACTCCCAGCATGCCCAGACAGCCGTTTCCTGTCTGGACATGCTGGGAGTTGTAGTTTTGCAACAGCTGGAGGTCAACCATTTAGAGACCACTACCCTAAGGATATGGCCACACATCGCAGAAATGCTAAATCATGTGGATTTTCCACTGTACATTTTGGTGCAAGAAGATGCTAAAAAGAAATGTTCCCCAGACAGCAGCCAGAGCGAGCAAAGGGATCGGGAAATCTGAGTACATGAGAGTGTAGGATTTGCATGAATCTGGAAAAGCTCAGTACATAAGAGTAAGGTTTGCATGAAACTTGAAAAGCTGAGTACATAAGTGTAGGTTTTGCAGGAATCTTGGAAAGCTGAGTACATGAAAGCTTGGATTTGCAGGAATCTTGAAAAGCTGAGTACATGAGAGTGTAGGTTTTAAAGGAATCTGGAAAAGCTAAGTACATGAGAGCGTAGGATTTGCAGGAATCTGGAAAAGCTCAGTACATAAGAGTAAGGTTTGCATGAATCTTGAAAAGCTGAGTACATAAGTGTAGGTTTTGCAGGAATCTTGGAAAGCTGAGTACATGAAAGCGTAGGATTTGCAGGAATCTTGAAAAGCTGAGTACATGAAAGTGTAGGTTTTAAAGGAATCTGGAAAAGCTGAGTACATGAGAGCGTAGGTTTTGCAGGAATATGGAAAAGCTGGGTACATGAGAGATTAGGGTTTGAAAAGATGTGTCTTGCAAAAGCTGAGTACATGAGAGTTTAGGGTTTGAAAAGATGTGTGCTGGGTACATGAGAGATTAGGGTTTGAAAAGATGTGTGTCTTAAAAAAGCTGGGAACATGAGAGTTTAGGGCTTGAAAAGATGTGTGTCTTGGAAAAGCTGGGTACATGAGAGTTTAGGGTTTGAAAAGATGTGTGTCTTGGAAAGCTGGGTACATCTGAGTTACGGTTTGAAAATATGTATGTGTGCTGGGTACATGAGAGATTAGGGTTTGAAAAGATGTGTGTCTTGGAAAAGCTGGGTACATGAGAGATTAGGGTTTGAAAAGATGTGTGTCTAGTCTGAATACATAAGGTGTTTAGGGTTTGCAAAATTCTGTGTCCCTGCTTGTCTAGGCTTGTCTAGAGGCAACAGTGTGATCTGTGTAGTGAGCAGACACACCCTCCCATCAACCAATCACAGTGCAATCACAGTGTCTGTGCTGGCAGCTCTGCTGACTCAGCACTTTCATCAGCTGATCGGGACACAGAACTTGTCAAGACACAGAATTTCTCTTTACACCAGTCATAGATCATTTCGCTAATAAATTTGCAGAGGCCTACATCCCCCATAAGGAGGTCGCCATTGACGAGTCCCTTATTAGTTTCAAAGGTAGACTCCATTTCCGCCAGTACATTCCCAGTAAAAGGGCAAGGTATGGCGTGAAAGTATACAAATTCTGTGAGAGTACCTCAGGGTACACTGTCAGGTTTAGGGTGTGAGAAGGGAAGGATTCCTGCACTGAATCTCCTGAATGCCCCCCATCCTGGGAGTTAGCAGGAAAATTGTGTGGGAACTGATGTATCCACTGCTGGATAAAGGTTACCACTTGTACGTGGATAACTTTTATACCAGCATCCCTCTTTTCAAGACTCTCTCTGCCAGAACCACTGCAGGTATATGGGGGGAGTTGATCTTTCTGACCACACTGGAAAGAAGGGAGGATCCCAGAAAAGATGCAAAGTCTGTCTTAAAAAAGGGATAAGAAAGGACCCCATTTTCCAGTGTGACCCCTGTCCTGAAAATCCAGGCCTCTGCATCAAAGAATGCTTCAAGGCGTATCATATGTCTATGGAGTATTACATTTACAATTTACCCAATTTTTATCCTTCCCCAAATTAACTGCGCTTTGTACACGAGCCATGCGGCATTGTACAATGCTTTTGTTCTTTTCCAATGTGTTGGTGATGTTGTACATGAACTTGGGACCACGGCTATGTACAGCGCTTTTCCGATGCAGTCTGATTGCCATATTTGGAGTCGGGAAGGAATTTTTCCCCCTGGTATGGAGCAAATTGGCATCCGCCTCATAAGGTTTTTTTTTCCTTCCTCTGGATCAACACAGTAGGGCAGTGTTTCCCAACCAGGCTGCCTCCAACTGTTGCAAAACTACAACTCCCAGCATGCTGGGAGTCACAGTTTTGCAACAGCTGGAGGAACCCAGATTGGGAAACACTGGAATAGGGGGAGATTTACTAACTGTAGTGTTTTGGTACACAGCATGTAAGTAAAGTTCTGCAACTGTCAGCCGCCCCTGTGCAAATCACTAATCTAGGCCTCAAATATGCATGGCGCTCTCTCACTCCTAAGCCCTGTCGCATTTGCCGGGCAACAGTTTAGGGCCACATATGGGGTATTTCTGTCCTCGGGAGAAATTGCTTTACAATTTAGGGGGGGGGGGGGGGGCTTTTTCCCTTACGCTAGGGACGGGAATGTCGGACAGCCGTCAGCCTATCACCGGCCGCAGCGATGTTCCGCCTCAGCCGCTGATAGGCTGAGCCCACTGTCATGTAAGAAGCTCTGGGCGCCTTCTTACATGACAGTGGGCTCAGCCTATCAGCGGCCGAGGCGGAACATCGCTGCGGCCAGTGATAGGCTGACGGCTGTACGACGTTCCATTCACTAGGAAGCAGATGAGGCCGGTACCGGACCAATGGGAGGTGAGTTAAAGTTTATTTTGTTTATTTTTTGCAGCCCGGCATAGGGATACCACACAATATAGAGCAGTGGTCTTCAACCTGCCGACCTCCAGATGTTGCAAAACTACAACTCCCAGCATGCCTGGACAGCCAACGGCTGTCCGGGCATGCTGAGAGTTGTAGTTTTGCAACATCTGGAGGTCGGCAGGTTGAAGACCACTGGTATAGAGTGTCAGAGCCGGCGGCTGCAACAAACATGAGGATGAGGAGGGCAGCGCATGCGGGTGACATATCAGTATTTACCCCGATGGGAACAGGGCTGGGCTGATAATTAATTGGGGGGCAGAACAGCACTTGCGGGTGACTTGTGATTAGTTCCCCGATGTGGGGACAGGGCAGCGCTGGGCTCATTCATTCATTCATTCATTCATTCCCGAGGGGGAGGGGCCCAACCGGTATTGCGGTATGGGTTAAAATTCATATTGTGCAGCACAAAAATGTTGGTATTCGGTATGAACAGGTATACCGCCCAGCCCTACTGCAATGGCTGCTAGTTGTACAGGTTCAGACATGAAAACTGAAATAAAATAACCGATAAGTGACCCCATTTTGAAAACTGCACCCCTCAAGAAATGTAAAAAGGGGTGCAGTGAGCATTCGGACCCTACAGGTGTCTGACAGATTTTTGGAACAATGAGCTGTGAAAAAAAAAATGTCATTTTTTACACTAACCTGTTGGTGTAGCCCTACACTTTTTATTTTCACAAGGGATAAATGGGGAAAAGGGCTCCCAAAAATTGCAACACAACTTTTCACGAGTATGGAAATACCCCATATGTGGACATAAAGTGATGTGCGGGCCCACTGCAGAGCTCATAAGGAAGTGAGCGCCATCATCCTTTTTGGAGAGTGGATTTGGCTGGAATGGAAGTCGGGAGCATGGTGTGTTTGCAAAGCCCCCATTGTGCCAGGACAGTGGAAACCCCCCCACATGTAACCACATTTTGGAAACTACACCCCTCAAGGAATGTAAGAAGGGGTACAGTGAGCATTTAGACCCCAATGGTGATTCCAAGATTTTTGCAACAGTAGGCTCTGAAAATAAAAAAATATTTTTCAGCGCACTGTTCAAAAGATCTTAGAATCACTGTTTGGGGATAAATGATCAGTGCACCCCTTGTTACGTTCCTTGAGGGGTGTGGGGGGGGTTTCTGCTGTTCTGGCACCATGGGGGCAGAGCATTTTACATCCACACATAAGGTATTTCCATACTCAGAAGAAATGTGGTTACAGATTTTGGGGGGTATTTTCTCCTATTACCCTTTGTAAAAATGAAAAATCGGGAAAAAACAACATTTTAGTGAAAAAAAAAAACATTTCATTTACACATCCCATTTTAACAAAATGTCGTCAAACACCTGTTGGGTGTTAAGGCTCGCTGTACCCCTTGTTACGTTCCTTGAGGGGTGTAGTTTCCAAAATAGTATGTCATGTGTTTTTTTTTTTTGCTTTTCTGGCACCATAGGGGCTTCCTAAATGCAACATGCCCCCCAAAACCTTCCAAAAGCCAAATGTGGCTCCTTCTCTTCTGAGCATTGTAGTGCACTCGCAGAGCACTTTACATCCACATATGGGGTATTTCCATACTCAGAAGAAATGGGGTTATACATTTTGGGGGTCATTTTCTCCTATTACCCCTTGTAAAAATGAAAAAATTTGGGGGAAAAAATGCATTTTACTGAAAAAAATAAATTTCATTTACACATCCCACTTTAACGAAAAGTCGTCAAACACCTGTGGGGTGTTAAGGCTCACTGTACCCCTTGTTACGTTCCTTGAGGAGTGTTTTTTGCAGTTCTGGTACCATGGGGGCTTCCTAAATGCAACATTCCCCCCCAAAACCATTTCAGCAACATTCACTCTCCAAAATCCCATTGTCTCTCCTTCCCTTCTGAGCCCTCTACTGTGCCTGACGAACACTTGACATCCACATATGAGCCATTTTCTTACTTGAGAGAAATTGTGTTACAAATTTTGGGGGTCTTTTTCTCCTTTTATACCTTGTAAAAATTCAAAAACTGGGTCTACAAGAACATGCGAGTGTAAAAAATTAAGATTTAGAATTTTCGCCTTCATTTTGCTGCTATTCCTGTGAAACACCTAAAGGGTTAACACACTTACTGAATGTCATTTTGAATACTTGCCTGCAAATGGAAAAAAGAAAAAAAGACCGACAAGGGCGCCTTGTGCGTTACCACAATAAAAGGATGGCAAATTAGAACAAGGTAACCGTAAATGGGCGAGGCTTTCCCCTAGGTAGTGGCCGCTCACCTTGAGCGAATAAAATATTCGCATATAACCCACACCGTGGGTAGCAGAGAGACAGGAACAGTTGCTGGGCCTGGGTCCCAGGGAAGGGAATAATCCAATCCTGATAGAAGTGAAGGCAAAGAAGAAAAACTTGACCCTTGCAAAGGCGCTGCTGGTTCCAAAATAATGTGGATGCCAAACCAGAGGTATAAGTCGAAACACCAGAGTGGTTTATTTAAACATAAAAAACAATAAAGTACAGGGATGACGCGTTTCGGGGGAGCCACCCCCTTCCTCAGATCAGTGTACATGATACAAATACAGATAGGGTTTATATACACTAAAGAATGGCGCCAAAATACCAAAAGGGGCAGGGCCAAACAGTGACATCACATCAGATGTACAAAAACAATATGTTACATAACAGCAGTATAATAAACATAGATATACAGACACATTCCTAGAAATTACACTGTACATGTGGATAAAGGACTCATAGAAAGTATAAACAGTATCAAAAGTATTAATGTAATGGAGCCACGATGTGTCCGTTGACATCCAGTCTCCAGATGTCAACATCCTGCCGCTGTACAGCGAAGGGTGCTGACAGCAAAGGAGTCGGCATCAGGGACGCATTGCTAAGGGGCGTGAGTATGTGGTAGTGGCCAACCAATAGCAGCCAGGGAGGCGGATGTTGACATTGAAGGTTTACAGCACTGACAGGGCGAGCGCTGGATGCACATATGTGAGTGTGCGATCGTGCGCCGGCACTGTCAGTGCATATGGGGATGCACGAATATAAGTGCCGACATTAAGCGGCTACACAGCTTATGACAAGTAGTGGGCGCAGTGATGGTGTACGAGGGCCGGTGTCAAAGAACACATAATGACACCGGAGCTCACGGCATTAGCAAAACAGCGCCGGATACACATAATGTAAATGTGCATCCGTGCGCCGGCAAGGTCAGCACAATGAACTTATGGATGCTGACATGATTAGCGCTAGTACAATAATTCAGTATATATGTGGTGGAAAAAAGCCATTATCACTGTAGTGATGTCCTAGGGACCAGTAAGAAGTAGAGGGCAGAAGGTATATATGTATAACAAAAGCCCTGGATCTGGAAGAAATGTATATAAAATAAATAAATACATACATACAAAGATAGAAAACTATAATTCTAAAAGGGAAATCCATAGTGAAGATGGATGCATATGTCTAAAAATGAGAAGAGGCACACAGGGTGTATAGCAAGTCATCCGTATAGGAGCAGCACATAGAAAACATGGGGGGGGGGGGGGGTGGAATGAATATATATAAAAAAATAAAAACTTATATATATGTATATATATATATATATATATATATATATATATATATATACACATACATATGTATACAATAAAAATATGTATATATGATTAAAGAAAAGCCATAAATATAAACAACTATAAAGATATTTAAAAACATGTATAAACACAATAGAATACACTGAAATATTAATGTATGGAGATTAAAAATGACATTCAATCATCTCATTAAGACCATGCGGGGAGAGAGTGTTAATTTATTTATTTATTTTATTTATTTATATAGCAACTACAGATTCTGCAGCGCTTACAATTATGGGGTACAAACAAACACAAGTATCAGACATAATATTACACAATAACTATTCAAACAAGAGGTGTGGGGATATGTTGAGGCCAATTAAAGAATGTTATAGGCTTGTCTTAAGAGATGTGTTTTTAGGTCACGTTTGAAACTATGGATGTTGTTGTTGAGTCTGAGGGATTGAGGGATAGCATTTCAGAGAATCGGTGCAGCACGAATGAAGTCTTGGAGACGGGAGTGAGAAGTTCGGATGATAGAAGATGTTAGTGTGAGATCATTAGCAGATCGGAGAGAACGTGTAGGATGGTAGACAGAGATGAGAGAGGAGATGTAGGGAGGTGCAGCATTGTGGAGAGCTTTGTGTGTGAGACTGAGGATTTTGTACTGAATTCTGGACTGAATTGGTAACCAGTGTAGTGACTGGCACAGGGAGGAGGCGTCGGTGTAGCGGCTGGAGAGGAAGATGAGTCTGGCTGCGGCATTAAGGATGGACTGGAGAGGAGAGAGTTTGGAGAAAGGAAGGCCTATTAGTAAAGAGTTACAGTAGTCAAGGCGGGAGTGAATCAAAGCAATAATGAGAGTTTTAGCAGTTTCAGTAGTGAGAAATGGGCGGATTCTGGAAATGTTTTTGAGATGCAGGTGACAAGAACGTGAAAGGGACTGAATATGGGGAGTGAAAGACAGATCAGTCAAGTATAACTCCAAGACAGCGAGCCTGCTGCCCGGGAGTTATGGTAGTACCACATACCGAGATGGAAATGTCAGGGTTAGGTACAGTATCAGTTAATGGAGAAAAAACAAGAAGTTCTGTTTTAGAAAGATTTAGTTTCAGATATAAAGAGGACATGATGTCTGAGACGGCAGAGAGACAGTCACTGGTATTCTGTAGGAGTGCAGGGGTGATGTTGGAGGAAGAGGTATAGAGTTGGGTGTCATCAGCATAGAGATGGTACTGGAATGGGGGATGTGTAGAGTGAAAAGAGTAGAGGACCCAGGACCGATGCCTGGGGAACCCCGACAGCAAGTGGAAGAGGAGAAGAAGTAGAGCCAGAAAACGAGACGCTAAAGGAGCTGCCAGAGAGATAGGAGGAAAACCAGGTGAGAGCAGAGTCCTTGAGACTGATGGAGCGGAGACTACTGAGGAGGAGTTGGTGATCCACAGTGTCAAAAGCCACAGACAGGTCCAAGAGAATCAGTAAAGAGAAATTGCCATTTGATTTGGCCGTTAGAAGATCGTTAGTGACTTTTGTTAGGGCCGTTTCTGTGGAGTGAAGGGAGCGGAAACCAGACTGTAAGGGGTCAAGGAGAGAGTTCTCAGAGAGATAGCGGATAAGGCAGGAGTAGAACAAGCGTTCCAGGAGTTTGGAGATAAAGGGGAGATTTGAGACGGGTCGATAGTTGACTGCACAGGACGGGTCCAGAGATGTTTTTTTCAATAGTGGGATTATGATAGAGTGTTTGAAGGAGGAGGGAAAGACCCCAGAAGAGAGGGAGAGGTTAAAGATTTTAGTTAGGTGACAGCTGATAGCAGGAGAGAGACTGGAAGAGGTGTGAAGGCATGGGGTCACTAGAGCAGGAAGTGGGGCGCGCGGAGGAGAGGAGCCTGGAAACCTCATCCTCCGTAACAGGCTCAAAAACTGAGAGTGATGAAGAGGAGACGTGGCTGGGAATTGGATCAGAACTTTTAGGGGACTGGGAGAGGATTTCATCACAAATGTCATCGATTTTAGTTTTGAAGTATTTGGCCCGGTGTTCAGCACAGAGATCAGTGATTGGAGTCTGTACTTTAGGCCAAAGGAGAGAGTTGAACGTGTCAAAAAGGCGTTTTGGGTTGTTAGACAGAGAGGAGATGAGGGAGGTAAAATATGTTTGTTTGGCGAGATGAAGAGCGGAGTAATAGGATTTAAGCATGAATTTATAGTGCAGATAGTCTGAAGAAGTCTTAGTTTTCCTCCACAGACGTTCAGCACACCTAGAGCATCGCCTGAGAAAGCGGGTTGTTAGCGTGTGCCAGGGTTACTGCCGTCTGTGTCGGGAGGTTCGTGTTTTAGAGGGTGCCATTTGATCCAGGGTGGACTTTAGGGTGTCATGGTAATGTTTGGCTGCTAGATTAGGGCAGGAGAGAGAAGAGATTGGTGATAGTGAAGATTGAAGATGTAGAATGTCTATCAATTGACTGGTGTTTATGGCACACAGGTGTCTGTAAGTGTACAAGGTTGGAGTGTCTGAAAGAGGATAGGAGTTACTGATAGAGAAAGAGAGAAGGTTGTGGTCAGAGAGCTCAAAAGGAGAATTAGTGAATTTAGAGACAGAGCAAAGTCTAGAGAAGATCAAGTCCAGTGTATTCCCATCCTTGTGTGTGGGAGAGTCAGTAAGCTGTGAAAGGGCAAAGGAGGAGGTTAGAGACAGAAGCCAAGAGGCAGAAGAGGAGATTGGGGTATCAATGGGGATATTAAAATCACCCATGATGAGTGTAGGTGTTTCTGAGGAAAGAAAGTGAGGGAGCCAGGGGGCAAAATGATCCAGGAACATTTGGGGAGGACCAGGAGGACGATAGATGACAATGGGCGGAAGAGCCTGAGGGCGAGGACCTTAAAAGAGGGAAATGTGAGTGAGGGTAATGGGGGGATGACTTGAAAAGTGCATTGTGGGGCTAGAAGCACCCCAACTCCTCCACCATGCCTGGTGTCAGATCTGGGGGTATGGGAAAAGTGAAGATCACCATAAGATAAAGCGGCGAGAGAAGCAGTGTCAGAAGGTTGTATCCATGTTTCTGTGAGAGCCAGCAGATTAAGAGAATTAGTGAGAAATAAGTCATGAATCTGGGTGAGCTTATTGCACACAGATCGAGAGTTTAGAAGAGCGCAGTTAAAGTTTATAGTGGTTCCGCAAGAGGCAGGTAGTGTAGAGCAAATATTCGTGAAAGGTGGGCCAGGGTTAGGAGCAATGTCCCCAGCAGCTAAAAGCAGAAGAAAGAAGAGGGAGAGCAGATGGCTGGGTGAAGCGATGGAACGACTTCTGTGCTGTACCATGGAATGAGGTGACTTTGGGTGGTTTATGATGGTGAGCAGTGCATGCGAGCAATACATAGGTGAGGAAAGGAGGCATGAACAGATGTAGCTACATAGTTAGTATGGTTGAAAAAAGACATGTATATAGAGTCCACCGGAGAAATCGGTGGGGGATAGAAGAGAAAATGTATCGCAATGATGTAAGTAATAAGTGAGTGCATGTTTGTTTTTGTTTTTTCTGAAAAAGAGTGACTTACTTTTGTAGTTATAATGTTGAGTTAGTTCCCTTTTGTTCCCTTCTGGTTCAATTCTGGTATAATTCTTGATGTCACACTTAAGAAGCACTTTAGATGGCAGTTTTAGATGGCATATTTGAATGTCTCCAGACCTAAGGTCTAAAAGACCTATAGCCTCTAATATATAGCGCTAGGCTAAGCCAGAAGATTGGCAGAGGAGTTAAGGGTATGTATCCAAAAATTCTCTCGCCTTCTAAGTGTATCGAATCATTGGGAAATGTCTTTGGCTATCTGTTCGATAAAAGTGGCCTGTAGCAAAAAAAAATTGCCAGAATGGTGCTCGTTTATGTGTCGAGACACACTATGTAGAGCAAAATCATGCACTGTATTACTGCGATGCTTATTAAGTCTCTCGTGGAAGCATCGAATAGTCCTCCCTACGTACTGTAGGCCACATGGACACTGGAGTAAATAGATGACATACTGGGATCCACAATCCAGTCGGGTTTTAATAGGAAACACGGTTTTGGTAATATTGGAACTGAAGTCTTTACATCTGTGTGTAATATGGGAGCAGCATTTACACCTCGGAAGACCACACATGTAATTACCTGTGGTGGTCAGAAAGTTAAGTGATGTTTCATTAATATGTTTGGTCTTGAGTTTACTGGGAGCCACCAGACTCCGAAGGGTGGGGCTTCTACGGAAAGTGAGGGGAGGTTTGGGAGGGAGGAGAGCTCTCAGGTAGGGGTCTTTAAGTAAAATAGCCCAATGTTTTGTCAGCACTTTCCTAATGTTTCCATGTTCCCGAGTATAGGTAGTAATAAAATTAGTTGATTGATCCTGGGTGGGGATATTGGTGTCATTTTTTGGGGCCAAGCAGTCTTTTTGTGTGAGGGCTGAAGCTCTCTTATAAGAGGAGTGTATCAGGGGGGCAGGGAAACCCTTTCCCTTGAACCGGGCTTTCAACATGGAGCTCTGGGATTTGTAATTCTCCTCCCTGGTACAATTTCTGCGTATCCTCTTAAATTGGCCATAGGGGATACTTCCAAAATTAAGAAAACTGTTGCTGTCAACCTGTTTGAAGTATGTTTTGGTGTATAGCTTTTTGCCCTCGTCGTGGGAGACAGTAACATCAAGGAATTCCGCATGGTTTTTATAGATGGACTGGGTAAATTGTAGTGACCAGTCATTATTATTGATGTCAGTGAGAAAAGTATTTGTCTTCCTTGTTCCCTTTCCATACAAGGAAGATGTCATCAATGTATCAGTGGTAGTATATGCAGTTGGAGAAGAGCGGATGAGGGTAAATAAATTTAATTTCAAATAGTCCAACAAAGAGGTTCGCAAAACTAGGGGCCACTTTGGACCCCATGGCGGTCCCAGTGTGTTGCAGGTATATCTTGCCCAGGAATTCAAAGTAGTTATGCTGTAATATGTACCGAAGGCCCTTAAGAATAAATTTGATTTGAGCAGATGGTATATTGGAATCATTCTGTAGGAAATGTGCAACGGCCATGATCCCCAGGTCATGTTCTTTGACCGTGTACAGGGAGGTGATAGAACAAATAGACTGCTTGGCCCCAAAAAAATGACACCAATATCCCCACCCAGGATTGCTCAACTAATTTTATTACTATCTATACTCGGGAACATGGAAACATTAGGAAAGTGCTGACAAAACATTGGGCTATTTTACTTAAAGACCCCTACCTGAGAGCTCTCCTCCCTCCCAAACCTCCCCTCACTTTCCGTAGAAGCCGCACCCTTCGGAGTCTGGTGGCTCCCAGTAAACTCAAGACCAAACATATTAATGAAACATCACTTAACTTTCTGACCACCACAGGTAATTATAGGTGTGGTCTTCCGAGGTGTAAATGCTGCTCCCATATTACACACAAATGTAAAGACTTCAGTTCCAATATTACCAAAACCGTGTTTCCTATTAAAACCCGACTGGATTGTGGATCCCAGTATGTCATCTATTTACTCCAGTGTCCATGTGGCCTACAGTACGTAGAGAGGACTATTCGATGCTTCCGCGAGAGACTTAATAAGCATTGCAGTAATACAGTGCATGGTCTCGACACATGAACGAGCACCATTCTGGCAATTTTAATTTGCTACAGGCCACCCTTATCGAGCAGATAGCCAAGGACATTTCCCAAAGATTCGATACACTCAGAAGGCGAGAGAATTTTTGGATACAGACCATTAACACTCTCGCCCCGCATGGTCTTAATGAGATGATTGAATGTAATTTTTAATCTCCATACATTAATATATCAGTGTATTCTATTGTGTTTATACATGTTTTAAAACTTATATATATATATATATATATATATAAGTTTTTATTTTTTTATATATATTCATTCCCCCCCCCCCCCCCCATGTTTTCTATGTGCTGCTCCTATATGGATGGCTAGCTATACACCCTGCGTGCATCTTCTCATTTTTAGAGATATACATCCATCATCACTATGGATTTCCCCTTTAGAATTATAGTTTTCTATCTTTGTATGTATGTATTTATTTATTTATTTTATATACATTTCTCCCAGATGCAGGGCATTTGTTATACATATATACCTTCTGTATATACCTTTATGTGTATCCGGCGCTGTTTTGCTAATGCCGTGAGCTCCGGTGTCATTATGTGTTCTTTGACACCGGTCCTCGTACACCATCACTGCGCCCACTACCTGTCATAAGCTGTGTAGCCGCTTAATGCCGGCACTTATATTCGCGCATCCCCATATGCACTGACACTGCCGGTGTGAGGTGTTTTTTTGCGCCCCCGTAGATCGATGCGTCCGCTCCTCCCCCAGCTCTCCGAACATTTCCGAAGCTAGAGCTGGGGGAGGGCAGAGCAAGGGAAGGGAGGAGGTTCACGCCCCCTCCCTCATCTCCCCTCCCTGAGCTCGGCTGGACGCAGATCTCTACGACACGCCCCCTCCCTAAGGACATAGATCTCCACGGCAGGTCCCCTCCCTCATCTCCCCTCCCTGAGGACGTAAATCTCCACGGCAGGTCCCCTCCCTGAGGACGTAAATCTCCACGGCAGGTCCCCTCCCTCATCTCCCCGAGCTGAGGACGTAGATCAGTGCTCCCAATGAGCTCTATGTGTAAAGGGGGACATACTGTACAGGCTAAAGGGGGACATACTGTATGGGCTAAAGGGGGACATTTAGCCTGTACAGTATGTCCCCCTTTAGCCCGTGCAGTATGTCCCCCTTTAGCCCGTACAGTATGTCCCCCTTTACACATATGGCTCATTGGGAGCACTGCGCCGGTGTGAGGTGGTTTTTTGCGCCCCTGTAGATCCATGCGTCCGCTCCTCCCCCAGCTCTCCGAACATTTCCGAAGC
The DNA here is from genome assembly GCF_029499605.1 of Hyla sarda. Classification (NCBI taxonomy): domain Eukaryota; kingdom Metazoa; phylum Chordata; class Amphibia; order Anura; family Hylidae; genus Hyla; species Hyla sarda. Next base: position 213,739,009 of record NC_079193.1, on the reverse strand, counting down.
TAGAACTGGGGGAGGGCAGAGCAAGGGGAGAGAGAAGTTCACGCCCCCTCCCTCATCTCCCCTCCCTGAGCTCGGCTGGACGCAGATCTCTACGGCACGCCCCCTCCCTGAGGACATAGATCTCCCCTCCCTGAGGACGTAAATCTCCACGGCAGGTCCCCTCCCTCATCTCCCCGAGCTGAGGACGTAAATCTCCACGGCAGGTCCCCTCCCTCATCTCCCCGAGCTGAGGACGTAGAGCAGTGCTCCCAATGAACCATATGTGTAAAGGGGGACATACTGTACGGGCTAAATGGGGACATACTGCACGGGCTAAAGGGGGACATACTGTACAGGCTAAATGTCCCCCTTTAGCCCATACAGTATGTCCCCCTTTAGCCTGTACAGTATGTCCCCCTTTACACATAGAGCTCATTGAGAGCACTGCTCTACGTCCTCAGCTCGGGGAGATGAGGGAGGGGACCTGCCGTGGAGATTTACGTCCTCAGCTCGGGGAGATGAGGGAGGGGACCTGCCGTGGAGATTTACGTCCTCAGGGAGGGGAGATCTATGTCCTCAGGGAGGGGGCGTGCCGTAGAGATCTGTGTCCAGCCGAGCTCAGGGAGGGGAGATGAGGGAGGGGGCGTGAACTTCTCTCTCCCCTTGCTCTGCCCTCCCCCAGTTCTAGCTTCGGAAATGTTCGGAGAGCTGGGGGAGGAGCGGATGCATGGATCTACAGGGGCGCAAAAAACCACCTCACACCGGCGCACGATCGCACACTCAAATATGTGCATCCAGCGCTCACCCTGTCAGTGCTATAAACCTCTCAGGCTGCTATTGGTTGGCCACTACCACATACTCACGCCCCTTAGCAACGTGTCCCTGACGCAGACTCCTTTGCTGTCAGCACCCTCCGCTGTACAGCGGCAGTATGTTGACATCTGGAGACCGGATGTCAACGGACACATCGCGGCTCCATTACATTAATACTTTTGATACTGTTTATACTTTCTATGAGTCCCTTATCCACATGTACAGTGTAATTTCTAGGAATGTGTCTGTATATCTATGTTTATTATACTGCTGTTATGTAACATATTGTTTTTGTACATCTGATGTGATGTCACTGTTTGGCCCCGCCCTTTTAGTATTTTGGTGCCATTCTTTAGTGTATATAAACCCTAACTGTATTTGTATCATGTACACTGATCTGAGGAAGGGGGTGGCTCCCCCGAAACGCGTCATCCCTGTACTTTATTGTCTTTATGTTCAAATAAACCACTCCGGTGTTTCTACTTATACCTCTGGTTTGGCATCCACATTATTTTGGAACCAGCAGTGTCTTTGCAAGGGTTAAGTTTTTCTTCTTTGCCTTCATTTTGAATACTTTGAGGGGTGCAGTTTTAATATTGGGTTAATTTATGGGGTATTTCTAAACTTAAGGCCCCTCAAATCCACTTCAAAACTGAACTGGTCACTGAAAAATTCCGATTTGGAAAATTTGGTGAGAAATTGGAAAATTGCTGCTGAATTTTGAAGCCCTCTGATGTCTTCCAAAAGAAAAAAAAATTCAACTTTTATGATGTTAACATAAAGTAGACATATTGTATATGTGAATCAATATATCATTTATTTGGGATGTCTATTTTCCTTATCAGCAGAGAGCTTCAAAATTTGAAAAATGCTAAATTTTCACATTTTGCATGACATTGTTGAAATATTCACCATTAAATAAAGCAAGTATCGACGAAAATTTACCACTATGTTAAAGTCGAAGTTGTCACAAAAAAGCAATCTCAGAATCAAATTCATAAATAAAAGTACCCCAGAGTTATTAATGTTTAACGTGACAGTGGTCAGATGTGCACAAAATGCTCTGGTCCTTAACCCCTTAAGGACCGGGGGTTTTTCCGTTTTTGAATTTTCGTTTTTTGCTCCTTGCCTTTAAAAAATCATAACTCTTTCAATTTTGCACCTAAAAATCCATATGATGGCTTATTTTTTGCGCCACCAATTCTACTTTGTAATGACGTGAGTCATTTTGCCCAAAAATCTACGGTGAAATGGAAAAAAAAATCATTGTGCGACAAAATTGGAAAAAAAAAACGCTGTTTTGTAACTTTTGGGGGCTTCCGTTTCTACGTAGTACATTATTCGGTAAAAATGACACCTTATCTTTATTCTGTAGGTCCATATGGTTAAAATGATACCCTACTTATATAGGTTTGATTTTGTCGGACTTCTGGAAAAAATCATAACTACATGCAGGAAAATTTATACGTTTAAAATTGTCATCTTCTGACCCCTATAACTTTTTTATTTTCCGTGTATGGGGCGGTATGAGGGCTCATTTTTTGCGCCGTGATCTGAAGTTTTTATCAGTACCATTTTTGCATTGATAGGACTTATTGATCGCTTTTTATTCATTTTTAAATGATATAAAAAGTGACCAAAAATGCACTATTTTGGACTTTGGAATTTTTTTGCGCGCACGCCATTGATCGAGCGGTTTAATTAATTATATATTTTTATAATTCGGACATTTCTGCACGCGGTGATACCATATATGTTTATTTTTATTTACACTGTGTTTTTTTTTTATTGGAAAAGGGGGGTGAATTAAACTTTTAATAGGGGAGGAGTTAAATAATCTTTATTCACTTTTTTTTTCACTTTTTTTTTGCAGTGTTATAGGTCCCATAGGGACCTATAACACTGCACACACTGATCTTCATCATTGATCACTGGTTTCTCATAAGAAACCAGTGATCAACGATTCTGCCTCATGACTGCTCATGAGCAGTCATTCGGCGATCGGACAGCGATGAGGCAGATAGGGGCCCTCCCACTGTCCTGTCAGCTGTTCGGGATGCCGCGATTAGCCGCGGCTATCCCGAACAGCCCAACTGAGCTAGCTGGCAACTTTCACTTTCGCTTTTTGCCGATCGGCGCTGCGCGTTATTAGAGGCGGGTCTCGGCTTCACTATGACGCGGGGCCCGCCGTGATATGACGCGGGGTTACTGTGTAACCCCGCGTTATATCAGGAGAGCAGGACCAAGGACGTACCGGTACGTCCTTGGTCCTTAAGGGGTTGGAGAGCACCAGGACGCACCTTGATGACAAAGGGGAAGGAGGTTTATAAATACCCCCTCCGCCACTTTGGCCGCTGCCATTGCCACCATTGCCTCTTGAAAAAGCCGCGGAGACGGCGAAACATGTAGAGGCGGCAATAGTGTTTTGTCTTTTAAGCGATACCAGTTTGTTACCTTTCATATGACTGGCTAGTGCAGGGCTAATTTCATGGAGAAATAGTGGACACTATTCTCTTTATTCTGACATTGTTAATACTAGGTACACCTGGCATCAGTTTTAACATTTAGCAGTTTTGGGAATTTTTATCTATATTGAATAAAAGTTAATTTTTAGGGGTAAGCAATAGGGGTTTTTTCCCCCCGGGCTTTGGCCTTGGGGTTTAGTGTTTTTTCTGGTCATTGACCCCTTACTACCCCAAGGGTAGTTTTGCTTAATTTTTAAGGTCATAATGGGCTTGGTTTTTAAAGGGGTTGTGTGCTGCCCTGCCTTTCGGAGCTCCGCACGCAGCGTCCGGAAGTTCATTACTCCGGATGCTGTGTGCGGGCTTCCGTGTTCGCGGCCACCAGGCATGAAGTCACGCCCGGCCCCCTCGTGACGTCACACCCGCCCCCTCTACCAAAATCTATGGGAAGGGGGCTTGACAGCGGTCGCGCCCCCTTCCCATAGACTTTCGCTGAGGGGGCGGGTGTGACGTCACAAGGAGGCCGGGCGTGACGTCACGCCCGGCGGCCGCGAACACGGAAGCCCGCACACAGCGTTCGGAGTAATGAACTTCCGGACGCTGCGTGCGGAGCTCCGAAAGGCAGGGCAGCGCACAACCCCTTTAAAGGGTTAAGGGTGCATTCACATCAGGATTTTGCTATAAAGTTCACATATACTGTTTTGAATAGGAAAACCGTATACAACCATATGGAAAACCATATACATAGACGTCCCATGGAAAAACTTACACAACAAGATGCATCCCGTTGTGTAAGTTTTTGGTAGTGTACGGTTTTGGGTGTTTTTTTTACCGTATACAAAACTGCAGTCTACTACAGTTTTGTGTCCTGTTTAAAAACTTTTTTTTACATTGAAGTCAATGAAGAACAGATGTGTCTAGAGTGCCATACGGCTTTTGGGATATGTTTCTTTCTTGTACATTGCAAACCACACCTACTTCCTTGGAATTTCAATAAAACAATTGGAACTTTATTGCAGCTTCTTATTTACTTTACTGACAGTGACTCCAGTCGGCTCATTTTTGCCCTGTATCCGATTTTGTGACCGGACCTAAAACCATAGTATGTTATGGTTTTAGGTCCGGTTACAAAACCGGATAGGGGGCAAAAATGAGCCGACCGGAGTCACTATCTGACTCGAGTCGGCTCATTAAAGTGAATGGGTGTCGGCGCCGGTCTGGCTGGGATTATGGAGCTCCAGGTATTGAAATTTCCCAGTCTAAACGTGATGTGAATGCAGTCTAACAGTACCTCTAAATTCAAACCGCATACACTTTAAAACCATAGGCAGTTTCATTTCAGAGTACACATTGGGATACAGTTTTGGCAGTTATTAGGGCATACGTTCTACAAAAAAAAAAAAAACTGATGCAAAACAGTATGGCAAAATCGTGATGTGAAAGTAGCCCAAGTCCTGCACAAGTGTCCAGGATATTAACCAAACTTCATACTGTACTATAAATTTAAGATACCCAACTCAATGGGCCTGTCAGCATCATGACATTTGACAGGTCACTGAGGTAACATGTCTGACTATAGGGCAATGTACCACGTCTCATCTGCCAGGTGCACTCCTACAGGAATAGTGGTTACCTTTTATACAGAAATGGTCTGGGGTAGCTTCAACTGAAACATCAGTTCTTCCCTCGACTTTATCATAAACTTCCAACAAATCCTATAGCGCTTCCACTATGCATTTTGCGCCAGCAGATGGCAGTGTGGTACACCATGCGAGCTCTCGCCGTGCAGGAAATGTCGTGTGACGCCCGCCCCTTCCTTGCCAGTAGAGTTTATGAGGGAATGGGTTGATTAGGATTATACCTGCAGTAAGAGAATCCTGTTAGTATACCGTGTAGACCTGGGTGTCGCGATGCTCCCAGCGCTGCAGGCATGTCCCCGGCATCTGCTGGTATGTGAGAAGTCCAGCTTCTTGCGAGAGAAGTCCCTGCACAGCTCACACGTGGAGACGCATTACTACAACTACTGTGTGAGTACTGTGTGCATGTGTGTGAGTACTGTGTGCATGTGTGTGAGTACTGTGTGCATGTGTGTGAGTACTGTGTGCATGTGTGTGAGTACTGTGTGAGTACTGTGTGCGAGTACTGTGTGCATGTGTGTGAGTACTGTGTGTGAGTACTGTGTGCGAGTACTGTGTGCGAGTACTGTGTGCATGTGTGTGAGTACTGTGTGCATGTGTGTGAGTACTGTGTGCATGTGTGTGAGTACTGTGTGTGAGTACTGTGTGCGAGTACTGTGTGCATGTGTGTGAGTACTGTGTGCATGTGTGTGAGTACTGTGTGCATGTGTGTGAGTACTGTGTGCATGTGTGTGAGTACTGTGTGCGAGTACTGTGCATGTGTGTGAGTACTGTGTGTGAGTACTGTGTGAGTACTGTGTGCATGTGTGTGAGTACTGTGTGCATGTGTGTGAGTACTGTGTGCATGTGTGTGAGTACTGTGTGCATGTGTGTGAGTACTGTGTGCGAGTACTGTGTGCATGTGTGTGAGTACTGTGTGCATGTGTGTGAGTACTGTGTGCATGTGTGTGAGTACTGTGTGCATGTGTGTGAGTACTGTGTGCGAGTACTGTGTGCATGTGTGTGAGTACTGTGTGCATGTGTGTGAGTACTGTGTGCATGTGTGTGAGTACTGTGTGCATGTGTGTGAGTACTGTGTGTGAGTACTGTGTGCTTGTGTGTGAGTACTGTGTGCATGTGTGTGAGTACTGTGTGAGTACTGTGTGTGTGAGTACTGTGTGAGTACTGTGTGCATGTGTGTGAGTACTGTGTGCATGTGTGTGAGTACTGTGTGCATGTGTGTGAGTACTGTGTGCATGTGTGTGAGTACTGTGTGCATGTGTGTGAGTACTGTGTGCATGTGTGTGAGTACTGTGCATGTGTGCGAGTACTGTGTGTGAGTACTGTGTGCATGTGTGTGAGTACTGTGTGCATGTGTGTCAGTACTGCGTGAGTACTGTGTGCATGTGTGTGAGGAGTCCGCTGCGGTTACTGCCCGACAGTGGCTGGAAACTAGATGGCCCTAGGAGGCACTGGGATACCTCACGGCACCGCTAAATAATTGTATGTGATGTCACGTGACTTAGTGCGCCTCACAGTAACCACTGACTACTACACGTAAGTGACACTGTTCACCACAGCAGCCCATAACTACACGTAAGTGACACTGTTCACCATCAGCAGCCCATAACTACACGTAAGTGACACTGTGCACCATCAGCAGCCCATAACTACACGTGACACTGTGCACCACAGCAGCCCATAACTACACTTAAGTGACACTGTGCACCACAGCAGCCCATAACTACACGTAAGTGACACTGTTCCCCATCAGCAGCCCATAACTACATGTGACACTGTTCACCATCAGCAGCCCATAACTACACGTGACACTGTGCACCACAGCAGCCCATAACTACACGTAAGTGACACTGTTCACCATCAGCAGCCCATAACTACACGTAAGTGACACTGTGCACCATCAGCAGCCCATAACTACACGTGACACTGTGCACCACAGCAGCCCATAACTACACTTAAGTGACACTGTGCACCACAGCAGCCCATAACTACACGTAAGTGACACTGTTCCCCATCAGCAGCCCATAACTACATGTGACACTGTTCACCATCAGCAGCCCATAACTACACGTGACACTGTGCACCACAGCAGCCCATAACTACACGTAAGTGACACTGTTCACCACAGCAGCCCATAACTACACGTAAGTGACACTGTTCACAATCAGCCCGTGTTTGTTTATTCAATGCAGTTTAGGCTAAGTTCACATGGCCGTCCTCTCCCGTACTGCTATGCTCCCCTCGTTCTTGTTAAACGGAGCATACTAAGGGTGCATTCACACTAGTGCTGGGCGGTATACCGGTGAATACCGAAATTTTTGTGCTGCACGATATGAATTTTTTCCCATACCGCAATACCGGTTGGGCCCCTCCTCCCTTGGGAATGAATGAATTATCAACCCAGCGCTGAGCTGTCCCCACATCGGGGAACTAATCATATGTGACCCGCTAGCGTTGTTCTGCCCCCCCCCCCCCAAATTAATTAAAAGCCAAGCACTGCGCTTTCTCCATCAGGGAACTACTCGCATATAACCCGCAAGCGCTGCCCTCCTGGTCCTCCTGTTTGTTGCGGGCCGCCGGAGCTGACACTCTATACTGTACACTGTATCCCTATGCCCGGGCTGCAAAAGATAAACAAAATAAATTTTAAAGGGGCTATCCAGGAAAAAACTTTTTTTTATATATATATCAACTGGCTCCAGAAAGTTAAACAGATTTGTAAATTCTATTAAAACATCTTAATCCTTTCAATGAGCTGCTGAAGTTGAGTTGTTGTTTTCTGTCTAAGTGCTCTCTGATGACACGTGTCTCAGGAGCTGTCCAGAGTAGAAGCAAATCCCCATAGCAAACCTCTTCTACTCTGTGCAGTTCCCGAGACAAGCAAGAGAGCACTGTTTCCGGACAGATCAGAACAACTCAACTTCAGTAGCTGATAATTATTGGAAGGATTAAGATTTTTTAATAGAAGTAATTTACAAACCTGTTTAACTTTCTGGAGCCAGTTGATCTAAAAAAATAAAGTTTTTACCTGGAATACCCCTTTAACTCACCTTAACACCCCCCGCCCGGACCTGCTACTTGGGGAAGGGAACGTCGGAGAGCAATCAACCTATCATCGGCCGCAGCGATGTTCCGCCTCGGCCAGTGATAGGTTGAGCGCACTGTCATGTAAGAAGCCGTCCGTCATGTAAGAAGCCTCCCACTGAGCTAACCGGCATGCTTTCAGTTTCACTTTAGACGCGGCGTTCAACTTTGAACGCCACGTCTAAAGGGTTAATAGCGCGCGGCACAGCGATCAATGCCGCGCGCTAGTAGCCACGGGTCCCGGCCGTTGTTAGAGGCCGGGCCCGACCGCACACATGACGTTCCAGTACGTCATGTGTCCTTAAGGGGTTAATTCCCAATCCCTTTATTGTGAAAACTATACAGGAGGGTTACCTAGTAGAATTGACCTCCCCTCCTTTTCAAAAGTTTGTATTGACTCTAACCTCAAATCAGTCTTCACATATTCTTCAGGGTGTTCAGGATTTATTGACGTTGGGCGCGGTTGTTGAGATTCCCTCATGTCAACTCAAACAGTGACATTACTCTCGCCTGTTCTTATTAAAAAAGCCCAATGGAAAATTCAGAACTATAATAAACCTGAAACCCCTGAACACATTTGTGAAGTACAGAAAATTCAAAATGGAAACTGTGAAATGAGCGGTAGCTCTAATAAAGGAAAATTCAGTAATGGCGACTATAGATTTTGAAAGACTCCTAATACAATCTTCCAATTCACAGGGAATCTCAGCAGTTCCTGAGGTTTGCCGTTTCCTGGAGAGGCAAAATCCGTCACTACCAGTTTATCTATCAGCCCTTTAGGCTCTCTTCTGTCCCCTGCATCCCTTTTTATATATTTTTTTTTCTCCCATATTTGTTATTAATTCAGATTAACAAAACAAGAATTTAACCCCCCCCCCCCTTGCTGCAGTATAGAGTGAAGAAAATAAGAATTTTTTTTTCATGAAATGTAAAATGCTAAACCTCTCCTATCTTTCCCTCCCAGTCCTTTTCATTTGCATATTTTTCAAAATACGTGGATATTTCTGACCAAGCTCTAACATCCGGGGGCCTAGGAGATATCCACCTTCTTGCTATCAGCAATCTAGCATAAAAGATATCTGGTTACCTTTTTTATAAAAAATTTTTTTTTTTTACACTAACAGGCTGGTGTAGCCCCCAACTCTTCCTGTTCATAAGGGGTAAAAGGAGAAAAAGCCCCCCAAAATTTGTAGTGCAATTTCTCCCGAGTAAGGAAATACCCCATACGTGGCCCTAAACTATTTCCTTGAAATACGATAGGGCTCTGAAGTGAGAGAGTGCCATGCGCATTTGAGGACTACATTAGGGATTACATAGGGGTATTCTACGCCAGTGATCCCCAAACCTTGTGCCTCCAGCTGTTGCTAAACTTCCAGCATGCCTGGACAGTCAGTGGCTGTCCGTAAATGCTGGGAGTTGTTGTTTTGCAACAGCTGGAGGCTCAGTTTTGGAATTTTTAGGGTACATAAACACTGGCAGCGGTTTATGGGGAGTTTCCCGCTAGGAGTTTGCGCTGCGGGGAAAAATTAGCTGCAGCTCAAACTTCAAGAAACTTACTGTAAACCTGCCCGTGTGAATGTACCCTGTACATTCACATGGGGGGAGGGGGGGGGCAAACCTCCAGCTGTTTCAAAACTACAATTCCCAGCATGTACTGGCAGACCGTGCATGCTGGGAGTTGTACTTTGCAACAGCTGGAGGCACACTGGTTCAGTTAGATTCTGTTACGTAACTCAGTATTTTCCGACCAGTGTGCCTCCAGCTGTTGCAACACTACAACTCCCAGCATGTACTGATCGCCGAAGGGCGTGCTGGAAGATGTAGTTTCCAACAGCTGGAGGTACGCAACTACAACTCCCAGCATGCCGAGACAGCTGTTTGCTGTCTGGGCATGCTGGTATTTGCAGTATTGCAACATCTGGAGGGCAACAGTTTGAGATGACTATACAGTGATCTCCAAACTGTGACCTTCCAGCTGTTGCAAAACTACAAATCCCAACATGCCCAAACAGCTGTCTGAAGCAGTTGTAGAAGCTGTATAGTGGGCTTAAACTGTAGCCCTCCAGATATTGCTAAGAAAACCCACCGGCTTCCGTAGGATCCTGGGAGCCAGCCTCATGCCATCTCCGCCCGCTGATCTCCACCGTCGATCGACGCCTCCGCCGCCATGGATGGGTAAGTCACCAGTCCTCTGTCGTTTCCCCCTTCTGCCCCGCCTATTGTGGGTGGGCAGAACGGGGAAACCGAAAGTTAAAGGACAACTGCAGTGGTAAACATTTATATATGCCCGGGCCTCAAATATAAACAAAATAAACTCGTACATACCTTTCTACGAACCCCCGTTGGTCCGGCACAGGCCTCACGGTCCGGCAGTGCTGACGTCATTCCACTTCCTGGGGACGGGGACGCCGCAGAGCCGTAGGCGTATCACCGGTCGTAGTGTTGTCCCGCTCCGGCCTGTGATAGGCTGAGCCCACTGTCATGTAAGGAGCTCTGGCCGGCTTCTTACATGACAGTGGGCTCAGCCTATCACCGACTGGGGCGGGACATCGCTACGACCGGTGATACGCCGACGGCTCTGCGGCGTCCCAGTCCCCAGGAAGTGGAATGACCTCAGCACTGCCCGACCGTGAGGCCTGTGCCGGACCAACGGGGGCTCGTAGGAAGGTATGTATGAGTTTATTTTGTTTATATTTGAGGCCCGGGCATACTCACTACTATCCTTTCAGGGGGATCGTAGGTGTCTTAGACAACCCTGATCCCCCTGATTTACCGGGTCACCATAGACCCGTATGACCTGGATTTGCCACGATCGCCAACATGGGGGGTCTGATGACCCCCCCCCTCCCCCCTGGGCGTTTGCACGGTATGCCTGCTGAATGATTTCAGCAGGCATTACGGTCCGATCCCCGTGCGGCGGGGACCGGAATTCTCCAATTCTCGTATGCGTACGTCATGGGTCCTTAAGTACCAGGGTGTCATGACGTACGCGTACGTCAATGGTCCTTAAGAGGTTAACCCCCTTAAGGACTTAGGGTTTTTCCGTTTTTGCACTTTCGTTTTTTCCTCATCTTTTAAAAATCATAACCCTTTCAATTTTCCACCTAAAAATCCATATTATGGCTTATTTTTTGCGTCGCCAATTCTACTTTGCAGTGACATTAGTCATTTTACCCAAAAATGCACGGCGAAACGGAAAAAAAATCATTGTGCGACAAAATCGAAAAAAATACGCCATTTTGTAAATTTTGGGGGCTTCCGTTTCTACGCAGTGCATATTTCGGTAAAAATGACACCTTATCATTATTCTGTAGGTCCATACGGTTAAAATGATACCCTACTTATATAGGTTTGATTTTGTCGCACTTTTGGAAAAAATCATAACTACATGCAGGAAAATTTATACGTTTAAAAATGTCATCTTCTGACCCCTATAACTTTTTTTATTTTTCCACGTACAGGGCGGTATGAGGACTCATTTTTTTGCGCCGTGATCTGAAGTTTTTATCGGTATGATTTTTGTTTTGATCGGACTTTTTGATCACTTTTTATTCATTTTTTTTAATGGTATAAAAAGTGACCAAAATACGCTTTTTTTGGACTTTGGAATTTTTTTGCGCGTACGCCATTGACCGTGTGGTTTAATTAATTATATATTTTTATAGTTCGGACATTTACGCACGCGGTGATACCACATATGTTTTTTTTTTTTTTTTACACTGTTTTATTTTTTTTATGGGAAAAGGGGGGTGATTCAAACTTTTATTAGGGAAGGGGTTAAATGACCTTAACCCTTTTTTTTTTTTTTTTTTACTTTTTTTTTGCAGTGTTATAGGTCCCATAGGGACCTATAACACTGCACACACTGATCTCCTATGCTGATCACTGGCGTGTATTAACACGCCTGTGATCAGCATTATCGGCACTTGACTGCTCCTGCCTGGATCTCAGGCACAGAGCAGTCATTTGTCGATCGGACACCGAGGAGGCAGGTAAGGGCCCTCCCGGTGTCCGGTCAGCTGTTCGGGACGCCGCGATTTCACCGCGGCGGTCCCGAACAGCCCGACTGAGCAGCCGGGTCACTCTCAGTTTCACTTTAGAAGCGGCGGTCAGCTTTGACCGCCGCTTCCAAAGGGTTAATACCGCACATCGCCGGGATCGGCGATGTGTGGTATTAGCCGCGGGTCCTGGCCGTTGATGAGCGCCGGGACCAACACGATATGATGCAGGATTGCGGCGCGATCCCGCTTCATATCGCGGGAGCCGGCGCAGGACGTAAATATACGTCCTGCGTCGTTAAGGGGTTAAGGACACAGACCATTTTGCCTTGGGACACAGGAAAATTCCAATTTAGCATTTTCGTCTTTTTTCGTACTTTGTAATGGCACCTTCATTTTACCATAAAATGTATGGCGAAACCAAAAAAATAAGTGTGATTTGTGTGGGAAATTTAAAGCGAAAACCGCAATTTTGCTACTTTTGGGGGGGTCGGGGGTTGTTTTTACACACTGCAATTCTGCAGGTTCGGGGGCTCGACGGTCGCTGTTGTTGATGGACCGCATCCTCGAACCGGACGAAGGTGCGCGCAATGAGTGACATCATCGCACGTGCCTATGCCGGGTTGCTGTTGTCCTTCGCGGCTCGCTATAGGCTGAAGCAGGGCTATATGCCTAAAGAATTCACCTTCCCGGCGCCTGGAACTTCATGTCCTGGACATCGGGTGATACAATTTCCACATCCCTGTAGGTCTCTTTATTCCAGGGCTGTGGAGTCGGTAGATAAATGTTCCGACTCCGGAGTTTTCTGTACTTCCGACTCCCCGACTCCTCCTGTATTAAAGGGGTTGTGCACTGCCCTGCAGTTCGGAGCTCCGCTCACAGTGTCCGGAAGTTCATTACTCCAAACGCTGTGTGCGGGCTTCCGTGTTCGCGGGCGTAACGTCACGCCCCGGCCCCTTCGTGACGTCTCGTCCGCCCCCTCAACGAAAGTCTATGGGAAGGGGGCACGACCGCTGTTACTGTCCCCTCATCTCTTCCCTGTGTAAGTTATCACAGTCATTAATATCCCCTCATCTCCCTATCTCTCCTCTCCCCGCGTCAATCATAAGTGTCCTCTAATCTTTAAAAAAAAAAACTTACCTCCACCTCCGTCCCCATGTTGATCCCCTGTTTTGCTTCTAGTGAACAGCAGCAGATGTATTTAGTCAGTGCTCTATTGTTACGTGGCTGCAGTCACCTGATGTCCGCCATACCTATAACACTGGAGCACCGATTGAAGGCAGAATGAGGATAAGCGCAGGAATGTAGGCAGAGGTAAGTAAAACAGGTTTGGACACTCATTGAAAAGAGCTGACAAAAATCTGAGTTCCGCCATGCATTTCTTAGTCGCCATGGCAACCCTGCGCTCCGTTGTTTGTCAAGTCCTGCCTGAAAGCCAAACTGTCTGATTTTGCCCATAACAACCAATGATCAGTAAAATTAAAAGTTGTGGGATGGTTGTTTTGGGCATAACCAGACAGTTTTTGCTTCAGGTATATTGATAAATCTGGGCTGCTGTGTGTTAAAATATTAACTTTTTCATCAATGTTTGATCACAGTAGGTTTGGCATAAAACACTTCCTGTTGGAGGTCCAGTCCCTTACAAATCCCTGGATAATTTTATTATGTGTTTGACGAAAATTGTCTACGTTTTTGTGCAGAAAGAGCAAAATGACAATGAAAACTTCTTAAATTTCTCTTTTTGCCTCCTGTTTAAGAACTCCCATTCATAAAAACTTATCCCCTATCCTAAGAATAGGGGATAAGTGTCAGATCACGGGGGATCCACACTGCCTCCCCCCAGCGATCTTCCACACTGCGACCTTGCTCACTGCATAAAAAGAGCGGTGGCTGGCACATCCCCACCCCATGCAGTTCCAGAGATTGTCGGGTGCATCGCTTTAGCTCTCTCAAAGAGCTGCATGGAGGGGGCGTGTCGACCACAGATTTGTGCTATGGTCGACGTGCCCCATTTAGGAGGAGAGATGGGGCACCTTTCATGAGAATGCAGGGGGTCCCAGAGGTCAGACCCCACACAATTTAACACTTACCCTATCCTTATCCATAGGGAATAAGTTGTTATAAATAGTTCTTTTACATGAAGCGGCAATGAATTTTGTATGGAATGTAGCAGATTCGGTGCAGAAAAACAATAAGGTCTCATTGACTTCAGTGGGATGTTTACTTTGTGGATTCTGCCTTTATAAATAACATGTCAGTTCTTCCAGCAAAATTCAGGTTTTAAGGGGGGAAATGAACATATGCAAATCCCATTGTAAACATTTGAAGTAAGATACTAGATGGTATCCACACTGAATTTGTTGTGGAATATACTTCAAATTGAGCATAGATTCTACCTGTAAGTACTCTGCATGTACCCTAAGTATTTGGGTGTTCTGAATGTCCCCAGAGGTCAGGGATGATCAAGCCTTTTTAGTTTATAATGTAACTTTGTTCCTTTGGAAAATAAGCCAATACCAGAGGTGTGTGGCAGCAACTTACATCTCCTGTGTATGTATATATATGTGTGTGTGTGTGTGTATATATATATATATATATGTATATATATATTAGTAGAACAAGGCAGCACATCCAGGCATATAGTTGGTGCAGGCAGGTCTAAGGGGCCTCGGTCCCAGGGTCCAAGTTTAGCTATTCAAAATGAAGGCGACCGCAGCACACAGGCATATTCAGATACAAAAGGTGATTTATTCCATGAACAAGCACTTTGTTCATGGAATAAATCAACTTTTTTTTTTTTTTTTTTTTATCTGAATATGCCTGTGTGCTGCGGTCGCCTTCATTTTGGATATATATATTATGTTAAATACTTAGGCTAAGTTTATATTGCCATCGGGTGCTGCTATATGGAGCATATAGTCAGCAATTTCATAAAAACAGTCAGCAATTTCATAAAAACAATGGGAGTTTAAAGGGGTTATCCAGGAAAAAAACTTTTTTTTTTTTTTATATATCAACTGGTTCCAGAAAGTTAAACAGATTTGTTAATTACTTCTATTAAAAAATCGTAATCCTTTCAGTACTTATGAGCTTCTGAAGTTAAGGTTGTTCTTTTCTGTCTAAGTCCTCTCTGATGACACGTGTCTCGGGAAACACCCAGTTTAGAAGCAAATTCCCATAGCAAACATCTTCTAAACTGGGTGGTCCCGAGACACATGTCATCAGAGATTACTTAGACAGAAAAGAACAACCTAAACTTCAGAAGTACTGAAAGGATTAAGATTTTTTTAATAGAAGTAATTTACAAATCTGTTTTTAACTTTCTGGAGCCAGTTGATATATAAAAAAAAAAATTTTTTCCTGGATAACCCCTTTTAAATAGTGCATTCACATTTTTTGGCTCCGGTACATTACCAGAATCCCCGAAGGACTCCATTCAAGTCATTGGGATCCGTCGGGACCTGGTGGTAACCCAGTGGGGTCAGTTGCGCTCAAACCTGTTTTGGTGGTTCTGTCCAAAAAATCAAAATAAAAAAAAAGAGCCAGACGGACCCAGAACGGGACTGAGCACAATGGCAATGTAAACTTAGTCATAGATACAGTTGGGTTGAAACAGAAATGTTTGTTATAATGTGTATGTGGTATTTTTAATGATGTCTCATACAGTGCTGCTGATTCACTTTTTATATCAGTATATTTTACTTCAGACTATGTGATAGTTACTGACATGGGATAAATTGCTTCTCTTAGTAGTCGGTCTCATTTTAAAGTGTAAATTTTTTACATTACTCAGGAATAGATGTATTGATATCGGCTGTGCTGCATATGACTTGCTAGTCAGTACCTTGGACAGGGTATCTTGAGCCATACCAGCATATCAAACAGCATCAGTATAAGCAAGTCATTGTTAGTTTTACAAGCCTTATGGGAACATACATGGTTTGTTTATTGTTTTATATGGTTTTGATGTGGCATTGATGTTATTTACAGAGGTAAATGACAATGAAAACTTTTTGTACTGAATGACCAGAACATCCTGACCAAACCTTTTTATTAACTTATTTTTATATTAAAAGAAAATATATTATTATATTAAATATATTATTAATACTCTGCTGTCACTTTATACAGGTATCAATTTTGCTTCCTGAATGTGGACTTCTCCCAGAAAAACTAAAGCAAGTAATTGATGGTATGGGCAGCTATTATTTGGTAAAGAACTTGCCCTTGCATGAATTTCTAACACAGGAATTTAATGATGTATTTATAAAGAAAGGTAAGAAAAAGTCACACTTTTGTTATATTTTAATTTTTTGTTTGGATTTCCAGTGCTTCTAAACTGGTCTCCCGTATAACTTATTATGTTTGGTTACGGATCCTCACAGTGGGGCTCTGCTAGTTTTCACTGCTAATGGAAAGCAACTTTTATTTGACCTGAATAAGATTTACGACATTTGACAGTATTTGATAACATTTCTGTACTTTTGTATTTTATTTTCTAGGTTTGTTTTACGCGCTTACATATAACACAAGAATTGACCAAGATAACGTTGCTGCAGTGCTGCCAACAGGTATCTCTTTATTTTCCCCAAACTTTAAGAATGAATTGTGGGGGAAAAACTCAACATCTGTATTGGTGTAGTGTAATAATATGAGAAAGTTAACTAGAATGCTACAAGAATAAATAACTGAAGTAGCTTGTTGTTCCTTCAGTCCAGTGAGCCTGTTTAGGCAATCGTTTTGTGTACGTGACCTAGAGAAGTGGCATAAAAAATAAAAGTACTCAAAATAGCATAGTGAGTATATTTCTAGCATTTTGTTTAGGCACAGTATTGACCCCTTAAGGACCTAGGGCGTATGAATACGCCCTGGCTTCCTGGGACTTAAGGACCAGGGACGTATCCATACGCCCTTGGGAATTTCGGTCCCCACCGGGCGGGAACCGGACCGGGTGACTGCTGATATCTATCATCAGGCAACTCACTGTAACCCACCAGTGCGAATGTACCCTAAAAACACTACACTACACTGACACAAAATAAAGGGTAAAACACAACATATACACCCCTTACACTGTCTACCCCCCCCCCCCAATAAAAATGAAAAATGTATTGTATGGCAGAGTTTCCAAAACGGAGCCTCCAGCTGTTGCAAAACAACTCCTCACATCATTTCCGGACAGCCACTGACTGTCCAGGCATGCTGGAAGTTTAGCAACAGCTGTAGGCACCCTGTTTGGGAATCGCTGGCATAGAACACCTATGTCCACCCCTATGCAATGCCTAATGTAGTCCTCAAATGCGCATGGCGCTCTCTCACTTCAGAGCCCTGTCGTATTTCATGGAAACACTTTAGGGCCACATATCGGGTATTTCCGTACTCGGGAGAAATTGCACTACAAATTTTGGGGGGGCTTTTTCTAATTTTACCCCTTATGAAAGGGAAAAGTGGGGGGCTACATAAGCCTGTTAGTGTAAAAATTTTAATTTTTTTTTTTTTTTTTTTACACTAACATGCTGGTGTTGCCCCATACTTTTTATTTTCACAAGAGGTAAAAGCAAAAAAAAGCCCCCAAAATTTGTAACGCAATTTCTCCTGAGTACAGAAATACCCCATATGTGGGCGTAAAATGCTCTGTGGGTGCACAACAAGGCTCAGGAGTGAGAGTGCACCATGTACATTTGAGGCCTAAATTTGTGATTTGTACTGGGGTGGCTGATTTTACAGCGGTTCTGACATAAACGCAAAAAAAATAAATACCCACATGTGACACAATTGAAACTACACCCCTCACGGAACGTAACAAGGGGTATAGTGAGCCTTACCACCCCACAGGTGCTTGAAGAATTTTCATTAACTCCTTGGGGACGGAGGGCGTATGCATACGCCCTTGCATCCCGTCACTTAAGGAGGGAGGGCGTATCCATGCGCCCCCCGTATTTCCGATCACCGCCGGGCGGTGATCGGACTGGGATGACTGCTGATATCTATCAGCAGGCATCCCATCGTAATGTCGAGGGGGTCCTGAGACCCCTCCATGTCGGCGATCGCCTGCGATTTGTGGCGATCCGGGCCAATCTGGTGTCAGAGACCGCTCTGACCATCATAAAGGATGGGGGGGGGGGGGGGGACACGGGCAGCGAGGTGGGGAACATGGCCCAGCTTACCGGACCGACTAAGGCGGCGGAGGCGGCATCCTGGACCAGCGGCGGCGGCAGCAGCAGGAGGAGGAGGCAGGCCGGAAAGTGCGGCATGGAGAAGGCTTCAGCGAAGATCGCCAAAGGCTGTTTGGGCAAGCTGGGAGTTGTAGTTTTGCAACATCTGAAGTGGCACACCACTATACAGTCGTCTCCAAACTGTAGCCCTCCCGATGTTGCAAAGCTACAATTCCCAGCATGGCCAGACAGTCAGGGATGGTGGGCGTGTAATTCTGCAATATCTGGCCCTTCAGATGTTGCAGAACTACAACTCCCAGCATGCCTGGAAAGTCTGGGCATGCTTGGAGTTGTAGTTTTGCGACATCTGGAGGGCTACAGTTTGGAGACCACTACTTAGCGGTCTCCAAACTGTTCTTCCCCAGTTGTTGCATAACTACAACTCCTAGAATGCCCAGACTGTCCAGGCATGCTAGGAGTTGTAGTTCTGCAACCTCTCAAGGGCCAGATATTGCAGAACTACACGCCCAGCACCCCTGACTGTCTGGCCATGCTGGGAATTGTAGTTTTGCAACAGCTGTAGGCACACTGGTTGGGAAACACTGAGCTAGAGTCTGTTTCCTAACTCAGTGATTCCAACCTGTGTGCCTCCAGCTGTTGCAAAACTACAACTCCCAGAATGCACTGACAGACCGTACATGCTTAGTTATAGTTTTGCAACAGCTGGAGGCACACGACTCAGAATCGCTGAGCTAGAGTCAGTTTTCTAACTCGGTGGTTCCCCACCAGTGTGCCTACAGCTGTTGTAAAAATACAACTCCCAGCATGTACGTGCTGTCAGTGCATTCTGGGAGTTGTCATTTTGCCACAGCTGAAGGTTTGGGGTGCCCCTATGTGAAAGTGTACCTTCAGCTGTTGTATAACTACAACTCCCAGCTTGCACAATCAGCTAAAGTGCATGCTGGGAGTTGTAGTGGTGCATCTGCTGGTTGCATAGCTACAACTCCCAGCATGCCCGTTGGCTGTCGGTGACTGCTGAGAGTTGTAGTTTTGCAACAGCTGAAGGCACACTGAGTTAAGTAGCAAACCAGTGTGTCTCCAGCTGTTGCATAACTACAATCCCCAGCATCCCCAGCCAAAGTAGTATGCCTCCGGCCGTTTCATAACTACAAGACCAGCATGCCCTTCCGCTGTCCGTACATGCTGGGGATTGTAGGTTTTGCAACAGCTGAAGGCACACTGGTTGCAAAACACTGAGTTTGTTACCAAACTCGGTGTTTCACAACCTGTGTGCCTCCAGCTGTTGCAAAACTACAACTCCCAGCATGCACTGATAGACCGTACATGCTGGGAGTTGTAGTTTTACAACAGCTGGATGTTCCCCCCCCCCCCCCCCCCCCCCCAATGTGAACGTACAGGGTACACTCACATGGGCGGAGGATTACAGTAAGTATCTGGCTGCAAGTTTGAGCTGCGGCAAATTTCTGCCGCTGCTCAAACTGCCAGCGAGAAACTACTGTGAACCCCCGCCCGTGCGACTGTACCCTAAAAACACTACACTACACTAACACAAAATAAAAAGTAAAAAACACTACATATACACATACCCCTACACAGCCCCCCTCCCCTCCCAAATAAAAATGAAAAACGTCTGGTACGCCACTGTTTCCAGAACGGAGCCTCCAGCTATTGCAAAACAACTACTCCCAGTATTGCCAGATAGCCACTGACTGTCTAGGCATGCTGGGAGTTTTACCCTGTTTGGGAATCACTGGCGTAGAATACCCCTTTGTCCACCCCTATGCAAGTCCCTAATTTAGGCCTCAAATGCGCATGGCGCTCTCACTTTGGAGCCCTGTCGTATTTCAAGGCAACAGTTTAGGGTCATATATGGGGTATTGCCGTACTCAGGAGAAATTGTGTTACAAATTTTGGGGGTATTTTCTGCTATTACCCTTTTTAAAAATGTAAAAATTTTGGGAAACCAAGCATATTAGGTAAAAATTATAATTTTTTTTTTTTTTTTTTTTTTACATATGCAAAAGTCGTGAAACGCCTGTAGGGTATTAAGGTTCACATTACGCCTTGTTACTTTCCCCAAGGGGTCTAGTCTCCAAAATGGTATGCCATGTGTTTTTTTTTTTTTTTTTTTTTTTTTTTTTTGCTGTCCTGGCACCATAGGGGCTTCCTAAATGCGGCATGCCCCCAGAGCAAAATTTGCTTTCAAAAAGCCAAATGTGACTCCTTCTCTTCTGAGACCTGTAGTGCGCCAGCAGAGCAATTTTCACCTCCATATGGGGTGTTTTCTGAATCGGGAGAAATTGGGTTTCAAATACAAGTAAAAATTTTCTCCTTTTTACCCCTTGCAAAAAATTCAAAAATTGGGTCTACAAGAACATGCGAGTGTAAAAAATGAAGATTTTGAATTTTCTCCTTCACTTTGCTGCTATTCCTGTGAAACACCTAAAAGGTTAATACACTTACTGAATGTCATTTTGAATACTTTGGGGGTGTAGTTTTTATAATTGGGTCTTTTATGGGGTATTTCTAATATGAAGACCCTTCAAATCCACTTCAAAACTGAACTGGTCCCTGAAAAATAGTGAGTTTGAAAATTTTGTGAAAAATTTAAAAATTGCTGCTGAACTTTGAAGCCCTCTGGTGTCTTCCAAAAGTAAAAACTCATAAATTTTATGATGCAAACATAAAGTGGACTTATTGTATATGTGAACCCCAAAAAAATTTATTTTGAATATCCATTTTCCTTACAAGCAGAGAGCTTCAAAGTTAGAAAAATGCAAAATTTTCTTTTTTTTTCATCAAATTTGGGGATTTTTCACCAAGAAAGGATGCAAGTTACCATAAAATTTTACCACTAAGTTAAAGTAGAATATGTCATGAAAAAAACACTCGGAATCAGAATAACTAAAAGCATTCCAGAGTTATTAATGTTTAAAGTGACAGTGTTCAGATGTGCAAAAACGCTCTGGTCCTTAAGGTGTAAAATGGCCTGGTCCTTAACCCCTTAACGACGCAGGACGTATATTTACGTCCTGCGCCGGCTCCCGCGATATGAAGCGGGATCGCGCCGCGATCCCGTATCATATCGCGTGGGTCCCGGCGCTAATCAACGGCCGGGACCCGCGGCTAATACCACACATCGCCGATCGCGGCGATGTGCGGTATTAACCCTTTAGAAGCGGCGGTCAAAGCTGACCGCCGCTTCTAAAGTGAAACTGAAAGTATCCCGGCTGTTTGGGACCGCCGCGGTGAAATCGCGGCGTCCTGAACAGCTGATCGGACACCGGGAGGGCTCTTACCTGCCTCCTCGGTTGTCCGATCGACGAATGACTGCTCCGTGCCTGAGATCCAGGCAGGAGCAGTCAAGCGCCGATAATGCTGATCACAGGCGTGTTAATACACGCCTGTGATCAGGATAAGAGATCAGTGTGTGCAGTGTTATAGGTCCCTATGGGACCTATAACACTGCAAAAAAAAAGTAAAAAAAAAGTGTTAATAAAGGTCATTTAACCCCTTCCCTAATAAAAGTTTGAATCACCCCCCTTTTCCCATAAAAAAAATAAAACCGTGTAAAAAAAATAAAAAAAATAAACCTATGTGGTATCGCCGCGTGCGTAAATGTCCGAACTATAAAAATATATCATTAATTAAGCCGTACGGTCAATGGCGTACGCGCAAAAAAATTCCAAAGTCCAAAAAAGCGTATTTTGGTAACTTTTTATAACATTGAAAAATGAATAAAAAGTGATCAAAAAGTCAGATCAAAACAAAAATCATACCAATAAAAACTTCAGATCACGGCGCAAAAAATGAGTCCTCATACCGCCCTGTACGTGGAAAAATAAAAAAAGTTATAGGGGTCAGAAGATGACATTTTTAAACGTATAAATTTTCCTGCATGTAGTTATGATTTTTTCCAGAAGTGCGACAAAATCAAACCTATATAAGTAGGGTATCATTTTAACCGTATGGACCTACAGAATAATGATAAGGTGTCATTTTTACCGAAATATGCACTGCGTAGAAACGGAAGCCCCCAAAAGTTACAAAATGGCGTTTTTTTTTCGATTTTGTCGCACAATGATTTTTTTTTCCGTTTCGCCGTGCATTTTTGGGTAAAATGACTAATGTCACTGCAAAGTAGAATTGGCGACGCAAAAAATAAGCCATAATAATGGATTTTTAGGTGGAAAATTGAAAGGGTTATGATTTTTAAAAGATGAGGAAAAAACGAAAGTGCAAAAACGGAAAAACCCTGAGTCCTTAAGGGGTTAAGGGGTTAAAACCGGAACTGGTCCCTGAAAAATTCAGATTTTTGAAAATTTTGTGAAAAATTGGAAAATTGCTGCTGAACTTTGAAGCCCTCTGATGTCTTAAAGTAAAAACATGTCGACGTTATGATGAAAATATAGAGTAGACATATTGTATATGGGAATCAATATATATTTTATTTGGAATGTCTGTTTTCCTTACAAGCAGAGAGCTTCAAAGTTAGAAAAAAGCTAAATTTTCAATTTTCTTCAAATTTTGAAATTTTTCACCAAGAATTGATGCAAGTATCGACAAAAATTTACCACCAACATGAAGTAGAATATGTCACGAAAAAAACCATCTTGGAATGAAAAGTAAAAGCATCCCAGAGTTATTAATACTTAAAGTGACAGTGGTCAGATGTGCAAAAAATCGCGGGGTCCTTAAGGTGAAAATGGGCTGGGTCCTTAAGGGGTTAAAGGGGTTATCCACCATAAGGTGACATAAGTACGTACCTGGCAGACAGTAATGGACATGCTTAGGAAGGATCTGCGCTTGTCTTGGGGCTAAATGGCTATATCATGAGATTACTACAACACTTTGGCTAGATTTTTCTTGACTTTTTTTTTTTACTACAAATCCAAAAATTCAATTTTCCTCCCTCCCACACATCAGCCACCCCACCCATTGAAACATAAATGAGCTGCATCCATCAAAAGACCTGTGGTTTTCAATCAGGGTGCCTACAGGTGTTGCATTAGTTGCAGATTGAGCTCTCTCCCACCAAGCGATCCCTCCACCCACTGAAGCAGACAGGCTCCCTGTCATCAGCTGACTAGTGAGTCAGGTCTCGGCCGCATTGCAAGCTGGGAAAAATCAGAGACAACAGTCATTTTGTATGCTGGTAAAAATAAATATTGGGGTGAAAACCAAATAAGAATTGTGAGAAAACTGTCGCACACAGGTACAGATACTATATTGTGAAGTACACTAACTTTACAGCCCGTGTAGCATAGTCAAATAAAAAAAAATCCTGGAATTCCCCTTTATCCCCTTAAGTACCAAGCCAATTTTGACTTTAACCCCTTAAGGACATGATCCGTAAATGTACGGTGCTGCATAGCGTCACTTCTCGCACAGCGTCGTACATTTACCCCTCCCCCAATAGTTTAAAATCACCCCCTTTTCCCTATATTAATACAAAAAAGTGTTTAAAATAAACCTATTTGGTATTGTCATGTGCGTAAATGTCCGAACTATAAAAATATGTCAATGATCACCGCTACAGCGAACGGGGTAGGAAAAAAAAAAGTCAAAAATTTCAGCTTTTCCCCCTTCCGTCTCCATGATAGCACACCTGAGATTAACTCCTTTTCCTGATTGGGACAGGAAAAAACACTGAGAGGTTAAATTCTCCACCCTTCCTGTCCACACCAGTGTTTGTTTTTTCCTGTCCTTGTCAGGGAAGAAGTACTGAGAGGTGCGGGGGACTAGGTCTCCTGCGGAAAAAAAAGAGGCCTTACCAGGGCCTTGTGGACTCAGGGTACTAGTAAAATACCTCTTGTCATTGTTCTCCCATCGGTCCGGTCCGCTGCAGTAGTACTGGGTGCTGGCTGATGCTTGCGGTCGGTCCCGGCTTCCTCCAGTGCTGCCTATTTTCCAATCTCGCACGAGCACTTCAGAATGATGTAACTTCCGGCGGGGAGGGATTGAAGCATTTCTCCTTCCAGGCGGAACCATAGGGGCTTCCCTTTCAAAAACGGCTCCCTGTCTGTCTCCAGGTTTGGTGTGGTTCTTTAACTCTGTTCCATTGAAGGGAATTAGCCAAGTAGTAATACCACACACAACCTGGGGACAGACATGGAGCTGTTTTTGAAAGAAATAATCAAAATTATGAAAATTCAGCCCTCTAGATGTAGACAGGTAATAAATGTATAAATATTATCGGTATATAAAAGGTGTTAGGGGAAAAATGAGGATGTAGCCTATTTTCTGTCAATTCACGTGGTGTTTTTTTTATTTTTTTTTTATTATGAACATAAAATAAATGCACTTAAAAATATTTATAAAAGGCTAGAATCCGAGCAGGGCCCTTGCTACAGATTTAAAATGATATGTATATGGTATCACAATAAAAATTAAAAATGCAATGCAAAATGACAAGCGCTGTCTATTGTCTAGTTTTGGACCATCTTCCACGATGCTCTTTCAGCCAAAATGCTGCCAAAGCATCATGGGAGATGTAGTCCAAAACATCTGCAGTGCTGAAGGTTGCCTATGCCTGCTTTACAGCATGATTTGGGAGGTGTAGAGTGAGTACCTGTATTTTAACTAAAGAATGTTTTAAGGAATGTTTTAAAGGAAGTTTTATCTTCCGTGCATGCTCTTGCATGAGTAGTGATCAGTTCTATTGTGATTTTTCTCTTCAGCATTACTGGCCAACACTGGAAAACAAAAGTTTTCAAATCAACTGGTGCCAGTAACGTAAACAGATTTGTAAATGACTTCTATTAAAAAATCTTAATCCTTCCAGTACTTATCAGCTGCTGTTATGATCCATAGGAAATTATTTTCTTTTTTAATTTCCTTTCTGCTCTCTGCTGACAGCTCTGTACATTTTAGGAACTGTCCAGAACAGGATGGGTTTTTTATGGGGATTTGCTCCTACTCTGGACAGTTCCTAAAATGGACAGAGGTGTCAGCAGAGAGCACTGTGGTCAGGCAGAAAGGAAATTCAAAAAGAAAAGAATTTCCTATGGATCATAACAGCAGCTGATAAGTACTGGAAGAATTAAGATGTTTTAATAGAAGTCATTTACAAATCGGTTTAACTTTCTGGCACCAGTTGATTTGAAAAAATAAAATAAATGTTCCAGTGGAGTACCCCTTTAACGTCCGTTATTGTAACAGAGTCTAATGGAAAGTCATAACGGGCAAAGAGGACCCCATTCACTTGAATGGGATTCCTCTAACCTCCGTTATTTCTCCTATTATTGTGGCTGACGATAGCGGGAGAAAAAGATGGCGCATGCACAAATTTTTCTCCCGCTGTCTTCCTAACAGACCTCACCTACCGGGCACAAACAGTAGTGTGAAAGGAGCCTTAACTGCTTCATGAGGAAGCTTTGGACCAGGTTTGCCAGCGCCACTTCTGCTACTCTATCTCCGCCACCCTGAGCTCTCGATACCCACTTACAGCTACAATCTCTGTTTTACTCATTCAGAGCCAGGATCTTTGCTTCGGGACCACAGGTAACCTACACCCATAGGCCGGGAGAAGCCCGTACCAACCTGTGGGGATAGCAACTACAGACAAGCAGCTTGTCTCAACAATTGCCCTTTCCAACCGGATCTATTGTGTTTTTAATTGCATATAAAGCATTATTAACAAACTGTTACAACTCTGAACTTGGTACTATCTGAGATAGTACTACGTTTAAAGACTCCCACAAAATGTAACAGATATAATATTTGCACCAGTCTTTATGCAGCCTATGATATGGCTATAGTATCAGCTGTATTTTGGACCTAGTCCAGTAAGGCGGCAAACTGTACTTTCTAAACAGCATTTCTATTGCATTTTTAACTTTTTTTGTTTTATTGTGATACCATATACATATCATATTGAATCTGTAGCAAGGGCCCTGCTCAGATTCTAGCCTTTTTATAAATATTTTTTAGTGTATTTATTTTATTTTACGTTTATTCACAATAAACAAGTGAATTGACAGAAAACCAGCTACCGTACATCCTAATTTTTCTCCTACATCTTTTTTAATACCGATAATATTTATATATTTATTACCTGTCTACATCTAGAGGGCTGAATTTTCATAATTTTTGATTATTTCCGTTTCCTCAGCACTCCTGGGTAAAGTGTAACTCAGTACCTCGGTTTTTTAAAAGAAACTGTTTTTCTATTCCTGGATAAATAGGCATGTCCATACCAGTTATTAGACATAGATGAGACAAAACATATTAAAGGGGTACATTGGGAAACTGAACTTATCAGGCACGTATCCCCTTATTTTGTGAATTGGGGATAAGTGTCTGATCATGGGAAGGCATATTCTACTTTAACATAGTGGTACATTTTTGTGGTAACTTGCATCCTTTCTTGGTGAAAAATCCCCAAATTTGATGGAAAAAAATGAAAATTTTGCATTTTTCTAACTTTGAAGCTCTCTGCTTGTAAAGAAAATGGATATTCAAAATAAAAAAAATTTGGGGTTCACATATACAATATGTCTACTTTATGTTTGCATCATAAAATTTGAGTTTTTACTTTTGGAAGACATCTGAGGGCTTCAAAGTTCAGCAGCAATTTTCCCATTTTTCAAAAAAAATCAAATTCATGATTTTTTTGTGACCAGTTCAGTTTTGAAGTGGATTTTAAGGGTCTTCATATTAGTAATACCCCACAAATGACCCCATTATAAAAACTGCACCCCTCAAAGTATTCAAAATGACATTCAGTAAGTGTTTTAACCGTTTAGGTGTTTCACAGGAATAGCAGGAAAGTGAAGGAGAAAATTCAAAATCTTCATTTTTTTACACTCTCATTTTCTTGTAGACCCAATTTTTTAGAATTTTTGCAAGGGGTAAAAAGGAGAAATTTTTTTTACTTGTATTTGAAACCCAATTTCTCTCGAGTAAGCACATACCTCATATGTCTGTGTTAATTGTTTGGCGGGCACAGTAGAGGGCTCAGAAGGGAAGGAGCGACAAATGGTTTTTGGGGGACATGTCACCTTTAGGAAGCCTCTATGGTGCCAGAACAGCAAAAAAAAAAAACACATGGCATACCATTTTGGAAACTAGACCCCTCGGGGAACATAACAAGGGGTAAAGTGAACCTTAATACCCCACAGGTGATTCACAATTTTTGCATATGTAAAAAAAAATTTTTTACCTAAAATGCTTGGTTTCCCAAAAATTTTACATTTTCAAAAGGGTAATAGCAGAAAATAACTCCCAAAATTTGAAGCCCAATTTCTCCCGATTCAGAAAACACCCCACATGGGGGTGAAAAGTGCTCTACTGGCACACTACAGGTCTCAGAAGAGAAGGAGTCACATTTGGCTTTTTTTAAAGCAAATTTTGCTCTGGGGGCATGCCGCATTTAGGAAGCCCCCATGATGTCAGGACAGAAAAAAAAGACCCACATGGCATACTACTTTGGAAACTAGACCCCTCGGAACATAACAAGGGGTAATGTTAACCTTAATACCCCACAGGTGTTGCACGACTTTTGCATATGTAAAAGAAATTTTTTTATTTTATTTTTTTTTATTTATTTTTTTATCTAAAATGCTTGGTTTCCCAAAATGTTACATTTTTAAAAAGGATAATAGCCGAAAATACCCCCAAAAATTTGTAACACAATTTCTCCCGAGTACGGCAGTAACCCATATGTGACCCTAAACTGTTGCCTTGAAATACGACAGGGCTCCAAAGCGAAAGAGCGCCATGCGCATTTGAGGCCTAAATTAGGGACTTGCATAGGGGTGGACATAGGGGTATTCTACGCCAGTGATTCCCAAACAGGGTGCCTCCAGCTGTTGTAAAACTCCCAGCATGCCTGGACAGTCTGTGGCTGTCTGGCAATACTGGGAGTAGTTGTTTTGCAACAGCTGGAGGCTCCGTTTTGGAAACAGTGGCGTACCAGACGTTTTTCATTTTTATTGGGGAGGGGGGCTGTGTAGGGGTATGTGTAGTGTTTTTTTACTTTTTCTTTTATTGTGTGGTAGTGTAGTGTTTTTAGGGTACAGTCACACGGGCAGGGGTTCACAGTAGTTTCTCGCTCAAACTTGCAGCCGGATACTTACTGTAAACCTCCGCCCATGTGAGTGTACCCTGTACATTCACATTGGGGGGGGGGGGGGGGGGAGAGAGAAACATCCAGCTGTTGCAAAACTACAACTCCCAGCATGTACGGTCTATCAGTGCATGCTGGGAGTTGTAGTTTTGCAACAGCTGGAGGCACACTACTTTGGCTTGGGATGCGGGGGATTGTAGTTATGCAACAGCTGGAGACACACTGGTTTGCTACTTAACTCAGCGTTTCACAACCAGCGTGCCTTCAGCTGTTGCAAAACTACAACTCTCAGCAGTCACAGACAGCCAACAGGCATGCCGGTAAACCGGCCGACGAATCAAGGTGATCGTGAGGTGGCACCAGTGCCACCTCACCCCTGCTGGCTATGGCTGTTCGAGGCCGTCAGAGATGGCCCCGATCAGTCAGTAATTCGGGGTCACTTGAGACCCGATTGACCCGGAATCCGCCGCAGATCGCTGGGCTGAATTGTACAGCGATCTGCGGCCATCGGGTCATCATGAACCCCCCCCCCCCCCCCGGGCGATATGCCGCGATGCCTGCTGAACGATTTCAGCAGGCATCGGGCACCGGCTCCGCTCCAGCTGGCTGCGGGGGGCCGGGAAAGCTGATGAAGTACTCGTACGTCATGAGTCCTTAAGGACTCTGAAAAGGAGACGTATGAGTACGTCCTCAGCCCTTAAATGGACCGCTTGTCCAGCATGGTGGAGGCCAGGGCGTGCTGACGACTGGTAAGTAGCCAGAGCCCCATACAGGAGATCTTGGGGAGTCCCAATGGCCGGACCTCCGTAATCAAACACATATCCCCTATCTGGAGTGTATGATAAATTCAGTTCGCCGGAGTACCCCTTTTAAATGATGATTTTTTGTTTTTAAGCAGACAACCCCTGCATTTTACATATTTACAGCTGTTTTAAATTTTTAGGTAAACTGATTATATCTGTAAATAAAGACACCTATGAAGAAATGGGTCTGCAGGGCAAGCCTTCGGTATATTCAGGGAAAAATGTCATGCGATATAGTAAGTTACATGGTGGTCGTCTTCTTCTTTTTTTCATATTTTTATTTTATTTTTTTTTGTTAATTTGTGACCAATTCGGTGAATTCTGTACTCTATTTTGCAGTTGTTAAAATTGATCTGACAGACAGTGCCATGTCCCCTGATGGCAAAATGTTCCAGCGTGTAAGATGGGCTTTAACAGAGAAAAAAATTCTGGCTTTTGATTTCCTACTTGCCTGCGATAATTCAGGTAGAGAACACCTCTATTGCTATGACTGTTCATATATTAAACAACATTGAATTTTTTTTGTCAGGCCAAAAATTTTTTATTTTATTTTTTTCCTTGTCTTTTGTGACTTTAACAGCCGTTCTCGTGACAGGGAGCAACGGGTCCCAGCAGCTCCCCTTTACTATTAGGCTATGTTAACATGTACTGTATATGTTGCATATATTGTTGCAAATTTGATGCTGGTAAGTCAATGATACAATCTGCAGCATGAAATCCATAGCAAATATAATAGGTGTGAAAATACCATTTTAAGGGACTGTCTAGTGAGACAGTAAATTTTGAAGTTTGCAAGATCCAGGCCCAGTTGTTGGGACTAATATCACTGGGAAAAGCATCTGATGGCATGCTTTGTTGCCCAGCTGGCTGTGATTTCCCTTCATTTGTACTAGAAGCACTGTCTTAAAAGGGTACTCCGCCCCTAGACATCT
Organism: Hyla sarda; assembly: GCF_029499605.1. Taxonomy (NCBI): domain Eukaryota; kingdom Metazoa; phylum Chordata; class Amphibia; order Anura; family Hylidae; genus Hyla; species Hyla sarda. The sequence goes on along the minus strand of NC_079193.1, from coordinate 213,709,056 downwards.
TATCTCCTATCCAAAGGATAGGGGATAAGATCTCAGATCGCCGCGGTCCTGCTGCTGCTGCGGCACCCCACTATCATTACAGCACAGAGCGAGTTCGCTCTGTGCGTAATGACGGGTGACACGGGGGACGGAGCAGCATGACGTCATGGCTCCGCCCCTCGTGACATCACGGCCCGTACCCTTAATGCAAGTCTATAGAAGGGGGCGTGACGACCGCCACGCCCCCTCCCATAGACTTGTATTGAAAGGGGCGGGCCGTGACATCACGAGGGGCGGAGCCGTGACGTAACGATGCTCCGGCCCCTGTACTGCCCGTCATTACGTGCAGAGCGAACTCTCTCTGTGCTGTAATGAGAGCGGGGTGGTGCAGGGGGGATCCTAGGGCTCCCCAGCAGCGGCACCGCGGCGATCTGACATCTTATCCCCTATCCTTTGGATAGGGGATAAGATGTCTAGGGGCGGAGTACCCCTTTAAGGGTGAAACATTTTTCTAAATAACAGGTATGCTTTAATAGAACGAGGTGTACCAAGATGGCCTTCATTAAGCCCTCAGCTGCCATAACAGCCCAATAAAGGGAACGCATATTTCATGTATTATTAGTACTAGGCATATCTATTTTTATTATTAAATCTATTGCTATACCATTATCATTTATGCACACGTGGTCATAAGCACCGCATATTAGACATTTTAGACATCAGTTCATAACAAGTCTGTAATTTTGATTCAGTTATCCATCATGGTATACCTAGTAGGACTTTTAAATGTTTTTTTTATTTTTTTTTTTATAAATAAAAACTTTGATGTCAAGAGGTTGAGGAAATATTCACTCTTGCTTTGTTTAATTCCTATCATGTTTTTTGTTTCATTTTGAAGATTAAAGAAGCACATGATGCTTCTTTCTTTTTGGTAAAGAAAAAATTAAAATCCTAATGGATCCACATTTGATCCATCGTGTAATGTGTAAAATCAGAACTGTAATGCCTGTGTGAACTAGGAGACTAAGGCTTTGCTCAAGTCTCTCAGATTTGATCAGAAGAGTAACAGGAAACAATAATCAGTCCTGCACTATAGTTAGAAAGAGAGATTTATTTACAGTTTTGTGATCAATTTTTTCTTTTTCTTTTTTTTAAATTTTTTTTACAGAACAATCAATACAATCTTATTTTTCAAAATATACTGTTAAGGAGTGTAAATTTAAGATGAGTTGTAGTGTTCCAAGGAATCTACCCTGTCCTGTGTTAAAGAGTGAAGAACTGCATGGTAAAGAAGGAGAGTTCTGCAGTGCTGTGGAGTTGTTTGAATGGCTCGGTGCCATTAGCAATAATATTGACTGGTAGGTAAATTATATGCAATTTAGTTTACCTGAATTACAACACTCTTGACTCATTTCATAGACCTTTAGGACATTACTACAATACAGAAAGGCACAGTGCATTGAAATGACATTTTTTTTTTTTTTTTTTTTTCTAATCTTCCCATTCCGTCAAATAATTTTAAAAAAAACTCTACTTACCTCCTGTGGTGCCTCCGATATTGCTGCTCCCTGCAATCCTCTTCCTGCTTCTGAAACCTAATGCATCACGCTGCAGCTCAGCAAATTGCTGGACAATCCTTCCTCAGCTAGCAATGGGCTAACTGGCAATGTGAGGTATTGAGCTCTGTCACCAGAAAGAAGTCTCGGGCCCAGGGCTCATTGTCACATTGCTGAGGTGGGACACCACTGCGGTCCGCGATTTGTTTAGCTGCAGCGTGATGTATTGGGCCCCTAAAGGAGTAAGGGGCACACTGGGAACTGAAGCAGCGATACCAGAGGCACCGTAGAAACACACGAGGTGATTCGAGGTTTATTTTAAGTGTTTTTTTTATTTATTTTTTTGTATCTGAAAGAAAGGGAGTGTGTGTGTGTGTGTGTGTATGTATGTGTATATATATATATATATATATATATATATATATATATATATATATATATATACTCACTGCATAGGCACTTTAATATAAATCGTAACACAAAATTAACCCCTTCCCTCAAAATCACTTGCATGATGCGCCACTGTGACAATTCTCAGTTGTTGGCAGTATAATGTTGCCTGGCAACTTGGGAAACCAGCCAGAGACCCAATTGTAGTGGTCCCTGGCTGGTGATCTATCCTATTGGTGTCTATCCTATTGGTTTCAATCGGAGCCGGAGCAGTGTCTCCTCCTACCTCCAATCACTTCACTCAGTAAAGCGGGGGGGGGAGAGGGCCACATTTGTGGAGCCCACTGCTGCTGTCAGGATCGAAGCTGCTATCCAATCCTAACAGTTAACCCTATAGATGCTGCGGTCAATGTGACCACAGGGACTATCGGTGTAACAGGAGGAGGGAGCTCCCTCTGTTCCTGATCGGCGCTGCAAAGTGATAGCGGAGTGCCGATGGCTATTATGGCAACCGGAGGTAGAGTCCAATCTTCTATACTATCCCTGTAACACTGACAGGCATAGACCTAATACAGTGCAGTAGAGATGTGATCCTTAAAAGTTAAAAGTGATGTGTGAACAAAAAATAAAAAATGTGAAAAAAAATATACAAAATTTTGATATGATGTATGTTATATATACATATATAATATTTTACACCCGAAAATAGTCCCCCTAAAATCGTCAGCATGTCCTGCAAAAAAAAATCCCCAAACAATTATGTCGGTGGAAAAAAAGTTACAGAGACTTACGAACTTGATTGTTTTATCAAAAATAGTTTTATGGTATAAATGAAAGGATATATATAAAAAAATATATATAAATTTGGTATCGCCGTAATCGTACCAACCTGCAGAGTGAAGTTACCATGTCATTTATACTGCATGAAAAACTACCTAAAAAAGATTAATAAAAAAACAACCGCAGAATAGATTTTTTTTTTTAAAACTTATGACAACTCTTAAAAATCTTAAAAATTTGCCTTAGTCATTATGGTCAAAACAGGCTGAGGAGTGAAGGGGTTAAAGAGTACCTAAGATTTAACCCCTTGGGGACGGAGCCCATTATAACCCTAAGGACGGGAGCATTTTTTGCAAATCTGACCACTGTCACTTTAAGCATTAATAACTCTGGAATGCTTTTACTTATAAATTTGATTCCGAGATTGTTTGTTTTTTCGTGACATATTCTACTTTATGGTAGTGGTAAATTTTTGTCGATACTTCCATCATTTCTTGGTGAAAAATTCCAACATTTGATGAAAAATTTGAAAATTTTGCATTTTTCTAACTTTGAAGCTCTCTGCTTGTAAGGAAAATAAACCTTCCAAATAAATTAGATATTGCTTCACAAATACAATATGTCTACTTTATGTTTGCATCATAAAGTTGAGATGTTTTTACTTTTGGAAGACATCAGAGGGCTTCAAAGTTCAGCAGCAATTTTTCACAAAATTTTCAAAATCGAAATTTTTCAGGGACCAGTTCAGGTTTGAAGTGTATTTGAAGGGCCTTCCTATTAGAAATACCTCACAAATGACCCAATTATAAAAACTGCACCCCTCAAAGTATCTAAAATGACATTCAGTAAATTTGTTAACCCTTTAGGTGTTTCACAGGAATAGCAGCAAAGTGAAGGAGAAAATTCAAAATCTTCATTTTTTTTTTAGACTCGCATGTTCTTGTAGACCCAGCTTTTGAATTTTTACAAGTGGTAATAGGAGAAAAAGCCTCCAAAAATTTGTAACCCAATTTCTCTCGAGTAAGGAAATACCTCATGTGTATGTCAAGTGTTCGGGGAGCGCAGTAGAGGGCTCAGAAGGGAAGGAGCAACAATGGGATTTTGGAGAGTGAATTTTGCTGAAATGGGTTTTTGGGGGGCATGTCACATTTAGGAATCCCCTATGGTGCCAGAACAGCAGAAAACCCCACATGGCATACAATTTTGGAAACTACACCTTTCAAGGCACGTAACAAGGGGTACAGTGAGCCTTAACACCACGCAGGTGTTTGGCGACTTTTCGTTAAAATCGGATGTGTAAATGAAAAAAAAAAATGTTTTCAATAAAGTGCAGTTTCTTCCCCAAATTTACAAAGGGTTATGGGAGAAAATGACCCCCAAAATATGTAACCCCATCTCTTTTGAGTATGGAAATACCCCATGTTAGGACGTAAAATGCTCTGCGGGCGAAATACAATGCTCAGAAGAGGAGGAGCGCCATTGAGCTTTTGTAAAGAGAATTCGTTTGGAATGGTAGTCAGGGGCCATGTGCGTTTACAAAGCCCCCTGTGGTGCCAGAACAGTGGACCCCCCCCCCACATGTGACCCCATTTTGGAAACTACACCCCTCACAGAATTTAATAAGGGGTGCAGTGAGTATTTACACCCCACTGGCGTTTAACAGATCTTTGGAACAGTGGACTGTGCAAATGAAAAATAAAATTTTTCATTTTCACGGACCACTGTTCCAAAAATCTGTCAGACACCTGTGGGGCGTAAATGCTCACTGTACCCCTTATTACATTACACGAGGGGTGTAGTTTCCAAAATGGGGTCACATGGGGGGGGTCCATTGTTCTGGCACTATGGGGGCTGTGTAAACTCATGTGGCCTTCAATTCCGGACACATTTTCTCTTCAAAATCCCAATGGCGCTCCTTCTCTTCTGAGCATTGTAGTGCGCCCGCCAAGCACTTTACATCCACATATGGGGTATGTTCTTAGAGGAAATGGGGTTACAAATTTTGGGGGGCATTTTTCCTATTTTGCCTTGTGAAAATGAAAAATTTAGGGTAACACCAGCAGTTTAGTGAAAACATTTTATTTTATTTTTTTCATTTTCTCATCCAACTTTAATGAGAATTTGTCAAACACCTGTGGGGTGTAAATGCTCACTATACCCCTTGTTACGTTCCGTGGGGGGGTGTAGTTTCCAAAATGGGGTCACATGTGGGTATTTATGTTTTTGAGTTTGTCGGAACCACTGTAAAATCAGCCACCCCTGTGCAAATCACAAATTTAGGCCTCAAATATACATGGTGCACACTCACTCCTGAGCCTTGTTGTGCGCCCACAGAGCGTTTTACGCCCACATATGGGGTAATTCCGTACTCAGGAGAAATTGCGTTACTAATTTTGGGGGGCTTTTTTTTCCTTTTACTGCTTGTGAAAATAAAAAGTATGGGGCAACACCAGCAGGTTAGTGTAAAAAAATATTTTTTTTTTTTTTACACTAACAGGCTGGTGTAACCCCAAACTTTTCCTTTTCATAAGGGGTAAAAGGAGAAAAAGCCCCCCCCCAAAAAATTTGTAGTGCAATTTCTCCCGATTACGGAAATACCCCATATGTGGCCCTAAACTGTTTCCTTGAAATACGACAGGGCTCTGAAGTGAGAGAGCACCATGCGCATTTGAGGACTAAATTAGGAATTGCATAGGGGTGGACATAGGGGTATTCTATGCCAGTGATTCCCAAACAGGGTGCGTCCAGCTGTTGCTTAACTCCTAGAATGCCTGGACAGTCAGTGGCTGTCCAGAAATGCTGGGAGTTGTTGTTTTGCAACAGCTGGAGGCTCCGTTTTGGAAACCCTGCCTTACAATACGTTTTTCACTTTTATTGGGGGGGGGGGACAGTGTAAGGGGGTGTATATGTAGTGTTTTACTCTTTATTATGTGGTAGTGTAGTGTTTTTAGGGTACATTCGCACTGGCGTGTTACGGTGAGTTTCCCGCTGGGAGTTTGCGCTGCGGCAAAAAATTTGCCGCAGACCAAATTTGAAGCAGGAAACTTACTGTAAACCTGCCCGTGGGAATGAACCCTGTACATTCAAATGGGGGGGGGGGGGGGATGGAACCTCCAGCTGTTTCAAAACCTCCAACTCCCAGCATGCACTTACTGCTTGCTGGGAGTTGTACTTTTGCAACAGCTGGTGGCACACTGGTTTGAAAACCTTCAGTTAGGTTCTGTTACCTAACAGTATTTTCCAACCAGTGTGCCTCCAGCTGTTGCAAAATTACAACTCCCAGCATGTACTGATCGCCGAAGGGCATGCTGGGAGATGTAGTTATGCAACAGCTGGAGGTTACGCAACTACAACTCCCAGCATGCCGAGACAGCTGTTTGCTGTTTCAGCATGCTGGGATTTGCAGTTTTGCAACATCTGGAGGGCTACAGTTTATAGACCACTGCCCAGTGATCTCCAAACTGTGACCCTCCAGATGTTGCAAAACTACAAATCCCAGCATGTCCAGACAGAAAAGAGCTGTTTGAGTATGCTAGGAGTTTTAGTTTTGCAAGATCTGGAGGGATACAGTTTAGAGACCACTATATAGTGGTCTCAAACTGCAGCCCTCCAGCTGTTGCAAAACTACATATTCCAGCATGCCCAAAAAGCAAACAGCTGTCTGGGCATGCTGGGAGTTGTAGTTATGCAACATCTGGAGGGCTACAGTAACCCCATTCAGACTATTTTATTGGGGGTCTGGCTGTTTGTATCTCCTTTGAAGTCATGCACTCTGGTGTCATCATATAATCAAAGAGATAAGGGGTCAGGAAGAGAGAAGACCCCCTGGTGGGATCAGAGGGGAGGGGGAAATGGAGTCTCCCTCCCAAGAGAGCAGATATGATATTTAAACAATGCTAGACTAAAAGTTGGTTGTTCAATGCTGTGCAACAAGCTGACGAGAACAGCACTCTCACTGAAGGACTGCTATACCATCATGCTGTAAGAACTTCATCTTTTGTTTTCTGAACTTGTCTTGCAAAACTCTTTTATATATTTTTGTACCTGCATTTAATTTGTTTCTGTATTTTTATATAGTCAGCACTGTGATACCTTTTATCAGATTAAATGTTTAATTAATCAGCTCTGGTCTTTGATCTCAAAATATATGAGCTCACCTTTCTGAAGGAGGCTCTGGTAAAACACGTTTATCTAAGGGTTAATTTGGTGACTTGCTGGGACTTGTAGTGGATACCCAGAGGTCTGGCGGCTTTAACCCTTGCACCATCACACTCTCTCTAGCGTCTTAGCTGGACTGATAGGGTGTGATCGTGACACAGCACTTTCCAGGCGAGGTCCCCGACACTGGAATGAAGGGACGATCCCAGGAAAAATGCAGTGTGTGTCACAGGAGGGGGATACGTAAGGTCTGTCTGTCTGTCTCTGTCTGTCTGTCTGTCTGTCTGTCTGTGTCTGTCTGTCTCTCTCTGTCTCTCTCCCCCCCCCCCCCCAGTTCCAAATGTGTCCAGTTCTACCTTCTTCCCTATACACCTTCCGCAGGGGGTGTACTGTCTGTAATTGGCTCACATATGGGTGTTCCTTTCTTATTTTCCTCTGAATGTGTGTAATCATCAGCTTCTGATAGGTCCATAAGAAACATAAGCCTCAAATGCGAACAGCCTCGTCATATTTCAAGGCAACAATTTGGGGTCACATGTTAATCTTTCCCAGAAAGATGAAGCAGAGCATAGGTGAAAATTTCAATTTTCATTTTTCCCAAACTAAACTTTATTCATTCCTGGAAAAGTTTATTTAGGAAACACCCATGCCTTCAAAATGGTAGTTTTACCCCTATGCCCAATCCTAGGGGGGGGGGGGGAGGGGTAGTCTGTAATGGTGTCACATGCAAACAGACCTCTTTGACTCTTCAGCCCTATTATGTGCCTGCATATTTGAGGGCTTTATACCTTGTGCAAAGGAAAAACTTGGGGTAACACTGGCATTTTTGGGAAAAAATGTTTTTCATTTTTATGGCCCACTGTTCCAAATACCTGTAAGGTGTAAATACTCACCATACACCTTGTTAAGTTCCTTGAGGGGTGTAGTTTCCAAAATGATGGCACTTGAGGAGGGTCCCGCTGTTCTGGCACGGTAGCTCTGTAAAAGCTCAAGGCCCCTGACTACGATTCCAGCTATATTCTCTCTCCAAAAGCCGAATGGCGCTCCTGCTCTTCTTCTGAGACCCGGTGTGCACCCACAGAGCAGTTTACGTCCAAATATGAGGTATGTTATTACTCCGAAGAAATGTATTTACAAATTTTGGGGGGCATTTTCTCCTATTACCACTTGTGAAAATGACAAATTTGGAGTAACCCCAGCATTTTAGTGTAAAAATTCTAATTTTTCCTTTTCACATCCCACTTTAAGAGACATTTTATCAAAAACCTGTGCGGTACTAAGGCTCACTGTACCACTTGTTGCGTTCCTTGAGGAATGTAGTTTCCAAAAAACACCTCATTGAGCAGGTTGAAATGTCTCAGTTTACATTTGGGTGAATAAAACCACTTTTTGTATTGGATCGCTGGAGTGCCGTCTTGTTATTTTGGACTGTGTGTGTGTGTGTGTGTTTTTGCTGTTCTTGCATCATAGAGGCTTCCTAAATGCGACATGCCCCCCAAAAACCACTTCAGCTAAATTTGCTTTCCAAAAACCAAATGTCGCTCCTTCTCTTCTGAGCATTGTAGTGCGCCCGCAGAGCACTTTACATCCACACATGATGTATTCCATACTCCTTTTTTTTTTTTTTTGGGGGGGGGGGCTTTTTCTCCTTTTACCCTTGTAAAAAAAAAATCTAAATATGGGTCTACAAGAACATGCAAGTGTAAAAAAAAAAAAAATTTAAAATTAAGATTAAGAATTTTCTCCTTCACTTTGCTCCTATTCCTGTGAAACACCTAATGGGTTATAAATCTTTCTGAATATCATTTTGAATACTTTGAGGGATGCAGTTTTTATAATGGGGTAATTTATGGGGTATTTCTAATATGAAGGTCCCTCAAATCCACTTCAAACTGAACTGGTCCCTGAACAAATTCAGATTTTGGAATTTTCATGAAAAATTGGAAAATTGCTGCTAAACTTTAAAGCCCCCAAATGTCTTCAAAAAGTAAAAAAAAAATTCAACTTTATAATGAGAACGTAAAGTAGGACATATTGCATATGTGAATCAATATATAATTTATTTGGCATGCCTATTTCCTTACAAGCAGAGAGTTTCAAATTTAGAAAAATGGTGAAAAATTCAAAATTTCATGATTTTTTTTTTGAAAATTTAGCAAGACATGATGCAAGTATCAACGGAAATTTACCACAATCATAAAGTCGTTTTTTGTGACATATTCGATCTCTGGGATATTTTTACTTATGAATTTGATTCAGAGTTATTAATGCTTAAAGTGACAGTGGTCAGTTTTGTAAAAAAATGCTCTGGTCCTTAAGGTCAAAATGGGCGTGGTTTTACGTCCTGCGCCGGCTCCCGTGTTATAATGCGGTGCCCCAGTCAACGTCCGGGAACCCGCGGCTTATACCGGACATCACCAAGCATGGTGATGCCAGTATTAACCCTTCAGACGCAGTGATCAAAGTCTATCATCGCGTCTGAAGTGAAAGTGAAACCTTCCTGGCAGCTCAGTGATGAGGCATTCCAAACAGCTTGCAGGACGTGAGGAGGATCCCTACCTGCCTCCTCGCTGTCTGATCGCTGAATTACTGCTCCGTGCCTGAGATCCAGGCAGGAGTAGTCGAGCGGCGATAACACTGATCACTACCATGCTATTGCATGGCAGTGATCAGTGTAGGAAATCAGTGTGTGCATTATCATAGTCCCCTATGGGGGCTTTGACATTGCAAAAAAAAGTTAATAAAGTGTTAAAAATTAGATTTAACCCCTTCCCTAATAAGAGTGAATCACCCCCATTTTCCCATTTTAAAAAAAACTATGTAAATAAAAAATAAACATGTGATATCGCCGCGTGCGTAAATGTCCAAACTATAAAAATATATCGTTAATTAAACTGCACAGTCAATGGCGTACACATAAAAAAAAATTCCAAAGTCCAAAATAGCGTATTTTTGGTCACTTTTTAAACCATAAAAAAATATATATATAAAGCGATCAAAAAGCCCGATCAAAACAAAAATGGTACTGATAAAAACTTCAGATCACAGCGCAAAAAAATGAGCCCTCATTCATCCCCATATGAGAAAAAATTAAAGTTATAGGGGTCAGAAGAGGACATTTTTAAATGTATTAATTTCCGTGCACGTAGTTATGATTTTTCCAGAAGTAAGACAAAGTCAAACCTATATAAGTAGGGTATCATTTTAATCGTATGGACTTACAGAATAAAGATAAGTTGTCAGTTCTACCGAAAAAATGCATTGCGTAGAAACTTTAACCCCTTAAGGACCGGGGTTTTTTCAGTTTTAGCATTTTCGTTTTTTGCTCCTTGCCTTTAAAAAATCATAACTCTTTCAATTTTGCACCTAAAAATCCATATGATGGCTTATTTTTTGCACCACCATTTCTACTTTGTAATGACTTCAGTCATTTGGCCCAAAAATCTACGGTGAAACGGGAAAAAAAATCATTGTGCGACAAAATTGAAAAAAAAACGCAGTTTTTGTAACTTTTGGGGGCTTCCGTTTCTACGTAGTACATTTTTCGGTAAAAATGACACCTGATATTTATTCTGTAGGTCCATACGATTAAAATGATACCCTACTTATATAGGTTTGATTTTGTCGGACTTCTGGAAAAAATCATAACTACATGCAGGAAAATTAATACGTTTAAAATTGTCATCTTCTGACCCCTATAACTTTTTAATTTTTCCGTGTATGGGGCGGTATGAGGGCTCATTTTTTGTGCCGTGATCTGAAGTTTTTAACAGTACCATTTTTGCATTGATAGGACTTTGTATTCATTTTTAAATGATATAAAAAGTGACCAAAAATGCACTATTTTGGACTTTGGAATTTTTTTTGCGCGCACGCCATTGACCGAGCGGTTTAATTAATGATATATTTTTATAATTCGGACATTTCCGCACACGGTGATTCCATATGTTTATTTTTATTTACACTGTTTTTTTTTTTTTTTTTTTTTTTTTTTTTTTTTTTTTGCAGTGTTATAGCTCCCATAGGGACCTATAACACTGCACACACTGATCTATGCTGATCACTGGTTTCTCATAAGAAACCAGTGATCAACGATTCTGCCGCATGACTGCTCATGCCTGGATCTCAGGCACTGAGCAGTCATTCGGCGATCGGACAGCGAGGAGGCAGGAAGGGGCCCTCCCGCTGTCCTGTCAGCTGTTCGGGATGCCGCAGCTATCCCGAACAGCCCGACTGAGCTAGCCGGGAACTTTCACTTTTTTAGCCGCGCGGCTCAGCTCTGAGCGCGCGGCTAAAGGGTTAATAGCGCGCGGCGCCGCGATCGGCGCTGCGTGCTATTAGAGGCGGGTCCCGGCTTCACTATGACGCCGGGCCCGCCATGATATGACGCGGGGTTACTGTGTAACCCCGCGTTATATCAGAAGAGCAGGACCAAGGACGTACCGGTACGTCCTTGGTCCTTAAGGGGTTAAGCGGGGGGGTTAAAGTTCTTTTCCCCCGCTCTGCCCACTCAAAGTCGGGGGAGAGCGGGGGAACACGGGCGGCGAGGTGGGGAGCATGGCCCGGCTTACCGGACCGATGGAAGCGGCATCCTGGAGCAGCAACGGCAGCAGGAGGATCGGCGGGCAGAAAGTGCGGAGTGAAGAAGGCTGCAGTGAAGATCGCGGTAAGTTACAAATTTTTCATTTTCACAAGCGGTAATAGGAAAAAAGCCCCCAAAATTTGTAACCCCATTTCTTTTGAGTATATAAATACCCCATATGTCGATGTAAAGTGCTCTGCGGGCGATCTACAATGCTCAGAAGAGATGGGGCGCCATTGGGCATTTTGAGAGAGAATTAGGCTGGAGTTGAAGGCTATGTGTGTTTTACAAAGCCCCCATGGTGCCAGAACAATGGGCCCCCTCCACATGTGACCCCGTTTTGGAAACTACACCCCTCACGGAATGTAACAAGGGGTGCAGTGAGCATTTACACCCCACAGGTGTCTGACAGATTTTTTTGAACAGTCGTCCGTAAAAATGAAAAATTTAATTTTTCATTTGCACAGCCCACTGTTCTAAAGATCTGTCAAATGCCAGTGGGGTGTAAATGCTCACTGTACCCCTGTGAGGGGTGTAGTTTCCAAAATAGTATGCCGTGTGTGTTTTTTTTTTTTTTTTTTACTGTTCTGGCATCATGGGGGCTTCCTTATTGCGACATGCTCCCAAAAACCTTTTCAGCAAAATTTGCTCTCCAAAATCCCATTGTTGCTCCTTCCCTTCTGAGCCCTCTACTGCGCCCGCCGAACACTTGACATACACATATGAGGTATTTCCGTACTCAAGAGAAAAAGCCCCCCAAAATTTGTAACCCAATTTCTCTTATTACCAATTGCAAAAATTCAAAAACTGGGTCTACAAGAACATGTCAGTGTAAAAAATGAAGATTGTGAATTTTCTCCTTCACTTTGCTGCTATTCCTGTGAAACATCTAAAGGGTTAACAAACTTTCTGAATGTCATTTTGAATACTTTGAGGGGTGCAGTTTTTACAATGGGTCATTCATGGGGTATTTCTAATATTTAGGCCCTTCAAATCCACTTCAAAACTGAACTGGTCCCTGAAAAATTCCGATTTTGGAAATTTTGTGAAAGCCCTCTGATGTCTTCCAAAAGTAAAAACATGTCATCTTTATGATGCCAACATAAAGTAGAAATATTATATTTGTGAATCAATATATTATTTATTTGAAATGTCTGTTTTCCTTACAAGCAGAGAGCTTCAAAGTTAGAAAAATGCAAAATTTTCAATTTTTTCATAAAATTTTGGAATTTTTCACCAAGAAAGTATCGACAATTTACCACTAACATGAATGTCACGAAAAAACTCTGAATAAGAATGAAAAGTAAAAGCATCCCAGAGTTATTAACCCCTACAGGACACATGACTTAATGTTACGTCACGACACCCTGGGTCTTAACCCGTACAGGACCTAGGGCGTATGGATACGCCTTCTGTACCTGGGTAAAGACCCAGGGCGTACCTGTATGCCCGTGGGAATTTCGGTCCCCGCCGGGCGGGGACCGGGCCGGGGTGACTGCTGATATCGATCAGCAGGCACCCCGTGCAAATGCCCAGGGGGGGTCATCAGACCCCCCCCATGTCGGCGATCGGCGCAAATCGCAAGTGAATTCTCTTTCGATTTGCGCCGATTCCGGGTCATACGGGTCTATGGTGACCCGGAATATAAATGGGATCGCGGTTGTCTAAGACACCCACGATCCCCCTCTAGTGATAGGAGTGAGGTGGCAGAGGTGCAACCCCTCCTATCTCTGCTATTGGTGGTCTAGACGCGACCACCAATAGCAGATCAGGGACGGGGGGGGGGGGGGGGGGTTTACTTTCGTTTTCCCCGCTCTGCCCACCCACAATAGGCGGGGCAGGACGGGGAAACGACGGGGACCGAATGCCGAAGATCCACTTACCCGTCGGTGGAAGCTGCGGGACGGGATCGGCGGCAGTGATCTGCGCGGGCGGCGATGTCGTGCGGCAGAAAGACTGCTCCCTGGATCCGACGGAAGCTGGTAAGTTGCCTAGCAACATCTAGAGGGCTACAGTCTGAGACTGTAGCCCTCCAGATGTTGCAAAACTACAACTCCCAGCATGCCTAGACAGCTGCTGGGCATGGTGGGAGATGTAGTTTTGCAACAGCTGGAGGTCTACAGTTTAGAGACCACTGCACAGTGATCTCTATACTGTAGCACTCTAGATCTTGCAAAACTACAACTCCCAGCATGCCCACATAGCTGTTTGCTGTCTGTGCATGCTGGAATTTGTAGTTTTGCAACATCTGGAGGTCCACAGTTTGGAGATCACAGTGCAGTGGTCTCTATCTGTAGCCCTCCAGATGTTGCAAAACTGCAAATCCCAGCATGCCCAAACAGCTGCGTCGGCATGCTGGGAGTTGTAGTTGCGATCCCTCCAGCTGTTGCATAACTAGATCTCCCAGCATGCCCTTCGGCGATCAGTACATGCTGGGAGTTGTAGTTTTGAAACAGCTGGAGGTTTGCGCCCCCCCCCCCCCCCCCCCCCCAATGTGAACGTACAGGGTACATTCACACGGGCAGGTTTACAGTAAATTTCCTGCTTCAAGTATGAGCTGCGGCAAATTTTTCGCCGCAGCGCAAATTTCTAGCGGGAAGCTCGCTGTAAACCTGCGCCCGTGTGAATGTACCCTAAAAACACTACACTACACTAACGCATAATAAAGGGTAAAACACTACATAAACACCCTCTTACACTGTCTCCTAAATAAAAATGAAAAATTTATTGTACGGCAGTGTTTCCAAAACGGAGCCTCCAGCTGTTGCAAAACAACAACTCCCAGCATTTCCGGACAGACACTGATTGTCCAGGCATGCTGGGAGTTTAGCAACAGCTGGAGAAACCTTGTTTGGGAATTGCTGGCATAGAATACCCCTATGTCCACCCCTATGCAATCCCTAATTTAGTCCTCAAATGCGTATGGCGCTCTCTCATTTCAGAGCCCTGTCGTATTTCAAGGAAACAGTTTAGGGCCACATGTGGGGTATCGCCATAATCTGGAGAAATTGCGTTACAAATTTTGGATGGCTCTTTCTCCTTTTACCCCTTATGAAAAGGAAAAGTTGGGGGCTACACCAGCCTGTCAGTGTAAAAAAAAATTAAAATTTTACACCAACATGCTGGTGTTGTCCTTTTTTACTTTTTTCTTTTCACAAGTGTTAAAAGGAAAAAAAGATCCCCAAAATTTGTAACGCAATTTCTCCTGAGTACGGAAATACCCCATATGTGGGCGTAAAATGCTCTGCGGGCGCATAACAAGGCTCAAGAGTGAGAGCGCACTATGTACATTTGAGGCCTACATTGGTGATTTGCACAGGGGTGGCTGATTTTACAGCGGTTCTGACATAAACGCAAAAAAATAAATACCCACATGTGACCCCATTTTGGAAACTACACCCCTCACGGAAAGTAACAAGGGGTATAGTGAGCCTTAACACCCCACAGGTGTTTGACGGATTTTCATTAAAGTTGGATGGAAAAATGAAGAGAACATTTTTTTTTTCACAAGGAAACCTAGGAAAAAAGCCCCCCAAAATTTGTAACCCCATTTTTTTCTGAGTAAGAAAATACTCCATATGTGGATGTAAAGTGCTCGGCAGGCGAACTACAATGCTCAGAAGAGAAGGAGCACCATTGGGATTTTGAAGATAAAATTTGTCCGGAATTGAAGGCTACGTGTGTTTACAAAGCCCCCATAGAGCCAGAACAATGGACCCCCCCCCACATATGACCCAATTTTGGAAACACCCCTCACGTAATGTAATAAGGGGTACAGTGAGCATTTACGCCCCACAGGTGTCTGACAGATTTTTGGAACAGTGGTCCGTGAAAATTAAAAATGTAATTTTTCATTTGCACAGCCCACTGTTCCAAAGATCTGTCAAACGCCAGTGGGGTGTAAATACTCACTGCACCCCTTATTAAATTCTGTGGGTGGTGTAGTTTCCAAAATGGGGTCACGTGGGGGAGTCCACTGTTCTGGCACCACGGGGGGGGCTTTGTAAACGCACATGGCCCCCGACTATTCCAACCAAATTCTGTCTTCAAAAGCTCAATGGTGCTCCTTCTCTTCTGAGCATTGTAGTGCGCCAGCAGATCACTTGATGTCCACACATTGGATATTTCCATACTCAGAGGAAATGGGGTTACAAATTTTGGGGGTCATTTTCTCCTATTACCCCTTGTAAAAAAATAAAATGTGGGTGAAAACCAACCATTTTATTGAGAATTTTTTTTTTTTTTCATTTACACATCCGACTTTAGCAAAAAGTCATCAAACACCTGTGAGGTTTTAATGTTCACTGTACCCCTTGATGTGTTCCTTGAGGGGTGTAGTTTCTAAAATAGTATGCCATTTTTTTTTTTCTTGCTGTTCTGGCACAATAGGGGCTTCCTAAATGTGACATGCCATGCCCCACAAAAACCATTTCAGAAAAACTCACTCTCCAAAATCCCATTGTCGCTCCTTCCCTTCTGAGCCCTCTACTGCGCCCGCCGTGACCCCCCCCCTCCCCCCATATGTCAGCGATCGCGGCAAATCGCAAGTGAATTCACACTTGCAATTTGCGCGATTACGGGTCTATGGTGACCCGGAATATAAGGGAGATCCTGGTTGTCTAAGACACCTACGATCCCCCTGAAGGGATAGGAATGAGGTGGCAGGGGTGCCACCCCTCCTATCCCTGCTATTGGTGGTCTAGACGCGACCACCAATAGCAGATTGGGGGCGGGGGGATAACTTTCGTTTTCCCTGTCCTGCCCACCCACAATAGACGGTACAGGACGGGGGGAACGGCACTGAAGATTCACTTGCCCATCCGGGCGGGCGACGGGGGCTGCGGGCGACTGAGATCGGCGATGTCGTGCGGCTGGAT